>NC_068447.1:13593816-13631316 GCF_023373465.1 Oncorhynchus keta
CCTACCCCATCCAAACCCTCCTAATCTAGACAATGCCGGCCTACCCCGGCCAAACCCTCCCCTAACCTAGACAATGCCGGCCTACCCCATCCAAACCTCCCCTAACTCCAGACATCCTGACGGCCTACTCATCCAAACCCTCCCCAACCGAGACAATGCCGCCTACCCCATCCAAACCTCCTCCCCTAACCTAGACAATGACGCACCTACCCCGGCCAAACCTCCCTAACCTAGGACAATGACGGCCTACCCGCCAAACCCTCCCCTAACCTAGACAATGCCGGCTCACCCCCATCCAAACCCTCCCCCTAATCCCAGACAATGACGGCCTACCCCGCCAAACCCTCCCCTAACCTAGACAATGACGGCCTACCCCGCCAAACCCTCCCTAACCTAGACAATGACGGCCTACCCCATCCAAACCCTCCCCTAACCTAGACAATGACGGCCTTTACCCCATCCAAACCCTCCCCTAACCTAGACAATGACGGCCTATCACATCCAAACCCTCCCCTAACCTAGACAATGACGGACTACCCCGGCCAAACCTCCCCAACCTAGACAATGCCAGCCACCCCATCCAAACCCTCCCCTAATCTAGACAATGACGGCCTACCATCCAAACCCTCCCCTAACCGAGACAATGCCAGCCTACTCCCATCCAAACCTCCTAATCTAGACAATGACGGCCTACCTGCCAAACCTCCCCTAACCCAGACAATGACGGGTTCACCCCCGCCAAACCCTCCCTAACCTAGACAATGACGGCCTACCCCATCCAAACCCCCCTAACCTAGACAATGACGGGCCTACCTCGCCAAACCTCCCCTAACCTAGACAATGACGGGCCTACCCCATCCAAACCTCCTAACCTAGACAATGACGGCCTACCTCCCATCCAAACCTCCCCTAACCTAGACAATGACGGCCTACCCCATCCAAACCCTCCCTAACCTAGACAATGACGGCCTACCACATCCAAAACCTCCTAACTTCCTAGACAAGCTGACGGCCTCCAAACCTCCCCAAACTACCCTGAAGCCCCCTAACCTAGACAATGCCAGCCTACCCCATCCAAACCTCCCCTAATCTAGACAATGACGGCCAAACCCTCCCCTAACCTGGACAATGCCAGCCTACCCCATCCAAACCCTCCCTAATCTAGACAATGCCGCCTACCCCGGCCAAACCCTCCCTAACCTAGACAATGCCGGTCTACCCCATCCAAACCCTCCCTAACCTAGACAATGACGGCCTACCCGGCCAAACCTCCCCTAACCTAGACAATGCCGGTCTACCCCATCCAAACCCTCCCTAACCTAGACAATGACGGCCTACCCCATCCAAACCCTCCCTAACCTAGACAATGCCGTCTACCCGGCCAAACCTCCCCTAACCCTAGACAATGCCGGCCTACCCCATCCAAACCTCCCCTAACCTAGACAATGACGGCTCACCTCATCCAAACCCTCCCCTAACCGAGACAATGCCGGCCTACCCCATCCAAACCCTCCCCTAATCTAGACAATGCCTACCCCCGGCCAAACCCTCCCCTAACCTAGACAATGCCGGGTCTACCCCATCCAAACCCTCCCCTAACCTAGACAATGACGGCCTACCCCGCCAAACCCTCCCTTAACCTAGACAATGACGGCCTACCCCATCCAAACCCTCCCCTAACCTAGACAATGCCGGCCTACCCCGCCAAACCCTCCCCTAACCTAGACAATGCCGGCCTACCCCATCCAAACCCTCCCTAACCTAGACAATGCCGGCCTACCCCGTCAAACCCTCCCTAACCCAGAAACCCTCACCCCATCCAAACCCTCCCTAACCTAGACAATGACGGCCTACCCCGGTCAAACCCTCCCCTAACCTAGACAATGGGCCTACCCCATCCAAACCTCCCTAACCTAGACAATGATGGCCTACCCCGGCCAAACCTCCCCTAACCTAGACAATGACGGCTCACCCGGCCAAACCCTCCCTAACCTAGACAATGACGGCCTACCCCATCCAAACCCTCCCCTAACCTAGACAATGACGGCTCACCCCATCCAAACCCCCCTAACCTAGACAATGACGGCCTACCACATCCAAACCTCCCCTAACCTAGACAATGACGGCCTACCACATCCAAACCCTCCCCTAACCTAGACAATGACGGCCTACCCCGCCAAGCCCTCCCCTAACCAGACAATGACGGCCTATCCCGGCCAAACCTCCCCTAACCTAGACAATGACGGCCACCCCATCCAAACCCCTCCCCTAACCTAGACAATGATGGCCTACCCCATCCAAACCCTCCCCTAACCTAGACAATGACGGCCTACCCGGCCAAACCCTCCTTAACCTAGAGAATGACGGCCTACCCCATCCAAAACCCTCCCCTAACCTAGACAATGCCGGCCTACCCCGCCAAACCTCCCCTAACCTAGACAATGCCGGCCCTACCCCATCCAAACCCTCCCTCTAACCTAGACACTGACGGCCTACCTCATCCAAACCCTCCCCTAACCGAGACAATGCCGTCTACCCCATCCAAACCCTCCCTAACCTAGACAATGACGGCCTACCCCAGCCAAACCCTCCCCTAACCTAGACAATGACGGTCTACCCCGCCAAACCCCTCCCCCTAACCTAGACAATGCCGTCTACCCCATCCAAACCTCCCCTAACCTAGACAATGACGGCCTACCCGGCCAAACCTCCCCTAACCTAGACAATGACGGCCTACCCCGGCCAAACCTCCCTAACCTAGACAATGCCGGCCTACCCCATCCAAACCTCCCCAACCTAGACAATGACGGCCTACCCCGCCAAACCCTCCCTTAACCTAGACAATGACGGCCTACCCCATCCAAACCCTCCCTAACCTAGACAATGCCGCCTACCCCGGGCCAAAACCTCCCTAACCTAGACAATGCCGTCTACCCCATCCAAACCCTCCCTAACCCAGACAATGCCGCCTACCCCGCCAAACCTCCCCTAACCTAGACAATGCCGTCTACCCCCATACAAACCCTCCCCTAACCTAGACAATGACGGCCTACCCCGCCAAACCTCCCTAACCTAGACAATGCCGGCCTACCCCATCCAAACCCTCCTAACCTAGACAATGATGGCTCACCTGCCAAACCTCCCCTAACCTAGATAATGATGGCCTACCCCGGCCAAACCCTCCCTAACCTAGACAATGACGGCTCATCCCATCCAAACCTCCCCTAACCAGACAATGACGGCCTACCCCATCCAAACCCTCCCTAACCTAGACAATGACGGCCTATCACATCCAAACCCTCCCTAACCTAGACAATGACGGCCTACCGGCCAAACCTCCCCTAACCTAGACAATGCCAGCCTACCCCATCCAAACCTCCCTATCTAGACAATGCCGGCCTACCCCGGCCAAACCTCCCTAACCTAGACAATGCCAGCCTACCCCATCCAAACCCTCCCTAATCTAGACAATGCCCCTCCCCAGCCCTCTAACCTAGACAATGCCGGTCACCCCATCCAAACCCTCCCCTAACCTAGACAATGACGGCCTACCCCATCCAAACCCTCCCTAACCTAGACAACACCTCGGCCAAACCCTCCCTAACCGAGACAATGCCCTACCCCATCCAAACCCCCCTAACCTAGACAATGACGGCCTACCTCGCCAAACCCTCCCTAACCTAGACAATGACCTACCCCGGCCAAACCCTCCCCTAACCTAGACAATGCCGTCTACCCCATCCAAACCCTCCCCTAACCTAGACAATGACGGCCCTACCCCCATCCAAACCCTCCCCTAACCTAGACAATGACCTATCACATCCAAACCCTCCCCTAACCTAGACAATGACGGCCTACCCTAGGCCAAACCCCTCCCCTAACCGAGACAATGCCAGCCTACCCCATCCAAACCTCCCTAATCTAGAGACAATGCCGGCCTACCGGCCAAACCCCCCTAACCTAGACAATGCCGGGCTCACCCCATCCAAACCCTCCCCTAACCTAGACAATGACGGCCTACCCCGGCCAAACCCTCCCTAACCCAGACAATGCCGGTTCACCCCATCCAAACCTCCCCTAACCTAGACGACGGCCTACCCCATCCAAACCTCCCCATCCTAGACAATGCCGGGCCTACCCCGCCAAACCCTCCCCAATCCCAGACAATGCCGCCTACCCCATCCAAACCCTCCCCTAACCTAGACAATGACGGCCTACCTCAAGCAAACCTCCCCTAACCTAGACAATGCCGCCTACCCCATCCAAACCTCCCAATCTAGACAATGGCCTACCCCGCCAAACCTCCCTAACCTAGACAATGACCATCTACCAGATCCAAACCCTCCCCTAACCTAGACAATGACGGCCACCTATCCAAACCCTCCCTAATCCTAGACAATGACGTGCCTACCCCATCCAAACCTCCCCAACCTCAGACAATGCCGGCCTACCACATCCAAACCCCCTCCCCAACCTAGACAACAGACGTCCTACCCCATCCAAACCTCCCCTAACCCAGACAATGACGGCCCCGGCCAAACCCTCCCCCTAACCTAGACAATGCCGGCCTACCCCATCCAAGCCCTCCCCTAACCTAGACAATGATGGCCTACCCATCCAAACCCTCCCTAACCTAGACAATGATGGCCTACCCCATCCAGGCCCTCCCTAACCTAGACAATGATGGCCTCACCATCCAAACCCTCCCCAATTCCTAGACATGGCTTGGCCCTCGTCAAACCCCTCCCTAACCTAGACAATGCCAGCCTACCCCATCCAAACCCTCCCTAACCTAGACAATGCCGCCTACCCGCAAAACCTCTCCCTAACCTAGACAATGCCCCTACCCATCCAAACCTCCCTAACCCAGACAATGACGGCCTACCCCGCCAAACCCTCCCTAACCTAGACAATGACGTCTACCCCATCCAAAACCCTCCCCTAACCTAGACAATGATGGCCTACCCCAAACCTCTCAACCCAGACAATGACGGCCTACCCCCCAAACCCTCCCTAACCTAGACAATGACGGCCTACCCCCATCCAAACCTCTTTAACCTAGACAATGACGGCCTACCCCATCCAAACCTCCCCTAACCCCAGACAATGACGGCCTACCACATCCAAACCCTCCCTAACCTGAGACAATGACGGCCTACCACATCCAAACCCTCCCTAACCTAGACAATGACGGCCTAAGCCAAACCCCTCCCCTATAGGCCAAACCCTCCCTAACCCAGACAAATGACGGCCTACCCCATCCAAACCCTCCCCTAACCTAGACAATGATGGCCTACCCCATCCAAACCCTCCCTAACCTAGACAATGACGGCCTACCCCGCCAAACCTCCCTTAACCTAGACAATGGCCTACCCCATCCAAACCCTCCCTAACCTAGATACGACGGCCTACCCCGGCCAAACCCCTCCCTAACCTAGACAATGACGGCCTACCCCATCCAAACCTCCCCTAACCTAGACACTGACCTACCTCATTAGGCCTCCCCTAAAGGACTGCCGGCCTACCCCATCCAAACCTCCCTAACCTAGGGACAATGACGGCCTACCCCGCCAAACTAACCCAGACAATGACGGTCACCTGCCAAACCCTCCCCCAGACAATGCCGGCCTACCCCATCCAAACCCTCCCCACCTAGACAATGACGGCCTACCCTGCCAAACCCTCCCTAACCTAGACAATGACGGCCTGCCAAACCTCCCCTAACCTAGACAATGACGGTCTACCCCATCCAAACCTCCCTAACCTAGACAATGACGGCCTACCCCCAAACCTCTCAACCTAGACAATGACGGCACTACCCATCCAAACCTCCCCTAACCTAGACAATGATGGCCTACCCGACCAAACCTCCCCTAACCTAGACAATGCCGGCCTACCCCATCCAAACCCTCCCTAACCTAGACAATGACGGCCTACCCCATCCAAACCCTCCCTAACCTAGACAATGCCGGCCTACCCCATCCAAACCTCCCCAACCTAGACAATGACGGCCTACCCCGCCAAACCTCCCCCTAACCCCACAATGCCAAACCATCAAACCTCTAATCCTAGACAATGACGCCAAACCTCCTCAACCTGGACCACACCTCCAGGCCAAACCTCCCTAACCCAGACAATGACGGCCTACCCCATCCAAACCCTCCCCTAACCTAGACAATGACGTCCTCCCATCCAACCCTCCCCTAACCTAGACAATGACGGCCTATCACATCCAAACCCTCCCCAACCTAGACAATGATGGCCACCCCATCCAAACCCTCCCCTAACCTAGACAATGCCAGCCTACCCCATCCAAACCTCCCCTAATCTAGACAATGACGCCTACCCCGCCAAACCCTCCCTAACCTAGACAATGCCAGCCTACTTCCCATCCAAACCCTCCCTAATCTAGACAATGCCGGCCTACCCGGCCAAAACCTCCCCAACCCAGACAATGCCGGTCTACCCTCATCCAACCTCCCTAACCTAGACAATGACGGCCTACCCCATCCAAACCCTCCTAACCTAGACAATGCCGGCCTACCTCGATCCAAACTCCCTAACCTAGACAATGCCGGCCTACCCCCATCCAAACCCTCCCTAACCTAGACAATGCCGGTTCACCACCTCATCCAAACCCCCCTAACCGAGACAAGGCCGCCTACCCCATCCAACCTCCCTAATCTAGACAATCCCTACCCGGCCAAACCTCCCCTAATCTAGACAATGCCGGCTCACCCCATCCAAACCCTCCCCTAACCTAGACAATGCCAGCCTACCCCATCCAAACCCCTAATCTAGACAATGCTGGGGATACCCCGGCCAAACCTCCCCTAACCTAGACATGCCGGTCTACCCCATCCAAACCCTCCCTAACCTAGACAATGACGGCCTACCCCATCCAAACCCTCCCTAACCAGACAATGACGGCCTACCTCGATAAAACCCTCCCTAACCTAGACAATGCCGTCTACCCCTCCAAACCCTCCCCTAACCTAGACAATGACGGCCTACCTCGGCCAAACCTCCCCCTAACCTAGACAATGCCGGCCTACCCCATCCAAACCCTCCCTAATCTAGACAATGCCGGCCTACCCGGCCAAACCTCCCTAACCTAGACAATGCCGGTCTACCCCATCCAAACCCTCCCCTAACCTAGACAATGACGGCCTACCCCGGCCAAACCCTCCCTTAACCTAGACAATGACGGCCTAATCCAAACCTCCCTAACCTAGACAATGCCGGCCTACCCCGGCAAAACCTCCCCTAACCTAGACAATGCCGGCTCACCCCATCCAAACCCTCCCTAACCTAGACAATGCCGGCCTACCCCGGCCAAACCTCCCCTAACCTAGACAATGCCGGCCTACCCCATCCAAACCTCCCCTAACCTAGACAATGATGGCCTACCCCGCCAAACCCTCCCCTAACCTAGACAATGACGGCCTACCCCGCCAAACCCTCCCCTAACCTAGACAATGACGGCCACCCCATCCAAACCCTCCCTAACCTAGACAATGACGGGCCTACCCCATCCAAACCCTCCCCTAACCCTAGACAATGACGGCCTACCACATCCAAACCCTCCCCTAACCTAGACAATGACGGCCTACCAGATCCAAACCCTCCCTAACCTAGACAATGACGGCCTACCCCCGGCCAAACCTCCCCTAACCTAGACATGACGGCCTATCCCGGCCAAACCCTCCCTAACCTAGACAATGACGGCCTACCCCATCCAAACCCTCCCTAACCTAGACAATGATGGCCTACCCCATCCAAACCCTCCCCTAACCTAGACAATGATGGCCTACCACATCCAAACCCTCCCCTAACCTAGACAATGACGGCCTACCCCGGCCAAACCCTCCCTAACCTAGACAATGCCAGCCTACCCCATCCAAACCCTCCCTAATCTAGACAATGCCGGCCTACCCCGGCAAAACCCTCCCCTAACCTAGACAATGCCGGTCTACCCCATCCAAACCCTCCCTAACCTAGACAACCTAGCCAAAACCCTCCCAACCTAGACAATGCCGGCCTACCCGATCCAAACCCTCCCTAACCTAGACAAGGCCGGCCTTCCCCGCCAATCCCTCCCCTAACCTAGACAATGCCGGTCTACCCCATCCAAACCCTCCCCTAACCTAGACAAGGCCGGCCCTACCCCGGCCAATCCCTCCCCTAACCTAGACAATGCCGGTCTACCCCATCCAAACCCTCCCTAACCTAGACAATGACGGCCTACCCCGGCCAAACCTCCCCTAATCTAGACAATGCCGGGATACCCGGCCAAACCCCCCTAACCTAGACAATGCCGGCCTACCCCATCCAAACCCTCCCTAACCTAGACAATGACGGCCTACCCCGGCCAAACCCTCCCCTAACCTAGACAATGACGGTCTACCCCAGCCAAACCTCCCCTAACCTAGACAATGACGGCCTAACCCCTCCAAACCCTCCCTAACCTAGACAATGCCGGCCTACCCGGCCAAACCCCTCCCTAACCTAGACAATGACGGCCTACCCCATCCAAACCCTCCCCTAACCTAGACAATGACGGCCTACCCGGCCAAACCCTCCCGTAACCTAGACAATGCCGGCCTACCCCATCCAAACCTCCCTAACCTAGACAATGCCGGCCTACCCCGCCAAACCCTCCCCTAACCTAGACAATGCCGGCCTACCCCATCCAAACCCTCCCCTAACCTAGACAATGATGGCCTACCCCGCCAAACCCTCCCTAACCTAGACAATGACGGCCTACCCCCGGCCAAACCCTCCCTAACCTAGACAATGACGGCCTACCCCATCCAAACCCTCCCTAACCTAGACAATGACGGCCTACCCCATCCAAACCCTCCCCTAACCTAGACAATGACCTACCACATCCAAACCCTCCCCTAACCTAGACAATGACGGCCTACCACATCCAAACCCTCCCTAACCTAGACAATGACGGCCTACCCGGCCAAACCCTCCCTAACCTAGACAATGACGGCCTATCCCGGCCCAAACACTCCCCTAACCTAGACAATGACGGTTTACCCCATCCAAACCCTCCCTAACCTAGACAATGATGGCCTACCCCATCCAAACCCTCCCCTAACCTAGACAATGATGGCCTACCACATCCAAACCCTCCCTAACCTAGACAATGACGGCCTACCCCGCCAAACCCTCCCCTAACCTAGACAATGCCAGCCTACCCCATCCAAGCCCTCCCCCTAATCTAGACAATGCCGGCCTACCCCGGCAAAACCCTCCCTAACCTAGACAATGCCGGTCTACCCCCCATCCAAACCCTCCCCTAACCTAGACAATGACGGCCTACCCGGCCAAACCCTCCCTAACCTAGACAATGCCGGCCTACCCGATCCAAACCCTCCCCTAACCTAGACAAGGCCGGCCTTCCCGGCCAATCCTCTCCTAACCTAGACAATGCCGGTCTACCCCATCCAAACCCTCCCTAACCTAGACAAGGCCGGCCTACCCCGGCCAATCCCTCCCCTAACCTAGACAATGCCGGTCTACCCCATCCAAACCCTCCCCTAACCTAGACAATGATGGCCTACCCCGCCAAACCCTCCCTAATCTAGACAATGCCGGGATACCCCGGCCAAACCCTCCCCTAACCTAGACAATGCCGGCCTACCCCATCCAAACCCTCCCTAACCTAGACAATGACGGCCTACTCCCGGCCAAACCCTCCCTAACCTAGACAATGACGGTCTACCCCAGCCAAACCCTCCCCTAACCTAGACAATGACGGCCTAACCCTCCAAACCCTCCCCTAACCTAGACAATGCCGGTCTACCCCGGCCAAACCCCCTAACCTAGACAATGACGGCCTACCCCATCCAAACCCTCCCTAACCTAGACAATGACGGCCTACCCGGCCAAACCTCCCGTAACCTAGACAATGCCGGCCTACCCCATCCAAACCCTCCCCTAACCTAGACAATGCCGGCCTACCCCGGCCAAACCCTCCCTAACCTAGACAATGCCGGCCTACCCCATCCAAACCCTCCCCTAACCTAGACAATGACGGCCTACCCCGCCAAACCCTCCCTAACCTGGACAATGCCGGCCTACCCCATCCAAACCCTCCCTAACCGAGACAATGCCGGCCTACCCCGGCCAAACACTCCCCTAACCCAGACAATGTCGGCCTACCCCCATCCAAGCCCTCCCCTAACCTAGACAATGACGGCCTACCCCATCCAAACCTCCCTAACCTAGACAATGACGGCCTACCCCATCCAAACTCTCCCTAACCTAGACAATGATGGTCTACCACATCCAAACCCTCCCCTAACCTAGACAATGACGGCCTACCCCATCCAAACCCTCCCTAACCTAGACAATGCCGGCCTACCCCATCCAAACCCTCCCTAACCTAGACAAGGACGGCCTACCCCATCCAAACACTCCCTAATCTAGACAATGACGGCCTACCCAAGCCAAACCCTCCCCTAACCTAGACAATGCCGGCCTACCCCAGCCAAACCCTCCCTAAGCTAGACAATGCCGGCCTACCCCATCCATACCCTCCCTAACCTAGAAAATGCCGGCCTACCCCGGCCAAAGCCCTCCCTAACCTAGACAATGACGGCCTACCCCATCCAAACTCTCCCCTAACCTAGACAATGCCAGCCTACCCCATCCAAACCCTCCCTAATCTAGACAATGCTGGCCTACCCGCCAAACCCTCCCCTAACCTAGACAATGCCAGCCTACCCCATCCAAACCCTCCCCTAATCTAGACAATGCCGGCCTACCCCGCCAAAACCCTCCCTAACCTAGACAATGCCGGCTACCCCATCCAAACCCTCCCCTAACCTAGACAATGACGGCCTACCCCGGCCAAACCCCTCCCCTAACCTAGACAATGCCGGTCTACCCCATCCAAACCCTCCCTAACCTAGACAATGACGGCCTACCCCATCCAAACCCTCCCTAACCTAGACAATGCCGGCCTACTCCCGGCCAAACCCTCCCCTAACCTAGACAATGCCGGCCTACCCCATCCAAACCCTCCCCTAACCTAGACAATGACGGCCTACCTCATCCAAACCTCCCTAACCGAGACAATGCCGGCCTACCCCATCCAAACCTCCCCTAATCTAGACAATGCCGGCCTACCCCCGGCCAAACCCCCCCTAACCTAGACAATGCCGGTCTACCCCATCCAAACCCTCCCTAACCTAGACAATGACGGCCTACCCCGGCCAAACCCTCCCTAACCTAGACAATGACGGCCTACCCCATCCAAACCTCTCCCTAACCTAGACAATGACGGCCTACCCCATCCAAACCCTCCCCTAACCTAGACAATGACGGCCTACCACATCCAAACCCTCCCCTAACCTAGACAATGACGGCCTACCACATCCAAACCCTCCCTAACCTAGACAATGACGGCCTACCCCGGCCAAACCCTCCCTAACCTAGACAATGACGGCCTATCCCGGCCAAACCCTCCCTAACCTAGACAATGACGGCCTACCCCCATCCAAACCCTCCCTAACCTAGACAATGATGGCCTACCCCATCCAAACCTCCCTAACCTAGACAATGACGGCCTACCACATCCAAACCCTCCCCTAACCTAGACAATGACGGCCTACCCCGCCAAACCCTCCCCTAACCTAGACAATGCCAGCCTACCCCATCCAAACCTCCCCTAATCTAGACAATGCCGCCTACCCCGGCCAAACCCTCCCTAACCTAGACAATGCCGGTCTACCCCATCCAAACCTCCCCTAACCTAGACAATGACGGCCTACCCCGCCAAACCCTCCCTAACCTAGACAATGCCGGCCTACCCGATCCAAACCCTCCCCTAACCTAGACAAGGCCGGTTCACCCCATCCAAACCCTCCCTAACCTAGACAATGACGGCCTACCCCGGCCAAACCCTCCCTTAACCTAGACAATGACGGCCTACCCCATCCAAACCCTCCCCTAACCTAGACAATGCCGGCCTACCCCCCGGCCAAACCTCCCCTAACCTAGACAATGCCGTCTACCCCATCCAAACCCTCCCTAACCTAGACAATGCCGGCCTACCCCGGCCAAACCCCCCTAACCTAGACAATGCCGGCCTACCCCATCCAAACCCTCCCTAACCTAGACAATGCCGGCCTACCCCATCCAAACCCTCCCTAACCTAGACAATGATGGCCTACCCCGGCCAAACCCTCCCTAACCTAGACAATGACGGCCTACCCCGGCCAAACCCTCCCTAACCTAGACAATGACGGCCTACCCCATCCAAACCCTCCCTAACCTAGACAATGACGGCCTACCCCATCCAAACCCTCCCCTAACCTAGACAATGACGGCCTATCACATCCAAACCCTCCCTAACCTAGACAATGACGGCCTACCCCGGCCAAACCCTCCCTAACCTAGACAATGCCAGCCTACCCCATCCAAACCCTCCCCTAATCTAGACAATGCCGGCCTACCCCGGCCAAACCCTCCCTAACCTAGACAATGCCAGCCTACCCCATCCAAACCCTCCCCTAATCTAGACAATGCCGGCCTACCCCGGCCAAACCCCTCCCCTAACCTAGACAATGCCGGTCTACCCCATCCAAACCCTCCCCTAACCTAGACAATGACAGCCTACCCCGCCAAACCCTCCCTAACCTAGACAATGCCGGTCTACCCCATCCAAACCCTCCCCTAACCTAGACAATGACGGCCTACCCCATCCAAACCCTCCCCTAACCTAGACAATGCCGGCCTACCCCGGCCAAACCCTCCCCTAACCTAGACAATGATGGCCTACCCCATCCAAACCCTCCCCTAACCTAGACAATGCCGGCCTACCCCATCCAAACCCTCCCTAACCGAGACAATGCCGCCTACCCCATCCAAACCCTCCCTAATCTAGACAATGCCGGCCTACCCCATCCAAACCCTCCCCTAACCTAGACAATGATGGCCTACCCCGGCCAAACCCTCCCCTAACCTAGACAATGACGGCCTACCCCATCCAAACCCTCCCCTAACCTAGACAATGACGGCCTACCCCGGCCAAACCCTCCCCTAACCTAGACAATGACGGCCTACCCCGGCCAAACCCTCCCCTAACCTAGACAATGACGGCCTACCCCATCCAAACCCTCCCCTAACCTAGACAATGACGGCCTACCCCATCCAAACCCTCCCCTAACCTAGACAATGACGGCCTACCCCATCCAAACCCTCCCCTAACCTAGACAATGCCGCCTACCCCGGCCAAACCCTCCCCTAACCTAGACAATGACGGCCTACCCCATCCAAACCCTCCCCTAACCTAGACAATGACGGCCTACCCCGGCCAAACCCTCCCCTAACCTAGACAATGCCGGCCTACCCCATCCAAACCCTCCCCTAACCTAGACAATGACGGCCTACCCCGGCCAAACCCTCCCCTAACCTAGACAATGCCGGCCTACCCCATCCAAACCCTCCCCTAACCTAGACAATGACGGCCTACCCCGGCCAAACCCTCCCCTAACCTAGACAATGATGGCCTACCCCATCCAAACCCCCCTAACCGAGACAATGCCGCCTACCCCGGCCAAACACTCCCTAACCTAGACAATGACGGTCTACCCCAGCCAAACCCTCCCCTAACCTAGACAATGACGGCCTAACCCCTCCAAACCCTCCCTAACCTAGACAATGCCGGCCTACCCCGGCCAAACCCTCCCTAACCTAGACAATGACGGCCTACCCCATCCAAACCCTCCCCTAACCTAGACAATGACGGCCTACCCCGGCCAAACCCTCCCGTAACCTAGACAATGCCGGCCTACCCCATCCAAACCCTCCCCTAACCTAGACAATGCCGGCCTACCCCGGCCAAACCCTCCCCTAACCTAGACAATGCCGGCCTACCCCATCCAAACCCTCCCCTAACCTAGACAATGACGGCCTACCCCGGCCAAACCCTCCCTAACCTGGACAACCTACCCCATCCAAACCCTCCCCTAACCGAGACAATGCCGTCTACCCCGGCCAAACCCTCCCCTAACCTAGACAATGCCGGCCTACCCCATCCAAACCCTCCCCTAACCTAGACAATGACGGCCTACCCCATCCAAACCCTCCCCTAACCTAGACAATGACGGCCTACCCCATCCAAACCCTCCCCTAACCTAGACAATGATGGCCTACCCCATCCAAACCCTCCCCTAACCTAGACAATGACGGCCTACCCCATCCAAACCCTCCCCTAACCTAGACAATGCCGGCCTACCCCATCCAAACCTCCCCTAACCTAGACAAGGACGGCTGCACCCCATCCAAACACTCCCTAATCTAGACAATGACGGCCTACCCCGGCCAAACCTCCCCTAACCTAGACAATGCCGGCCTACCCCAGCCAAACCCTCCCTAAGCTAGACAATGCCGGCCTACCCCATCCATACCCTCCCCTAACCTAGAAAATGCGGCCTACCCCGGCCAAACCCTCCCCTAACCTAGAC
This sequence comes from Oncorhynchus keta, assembly GCF_023373465.1. Classification (NCBI taxonomy): domain Eukaryota; kingdom Metazoa; phylum Chordata; class Actinopteri; order Salmoniformes; family Salmonidae; genus Oncorhynchus; species Oncorhynchus keta. The sequence continues at coordinate 13,608,303 of NC_068447.1, forward strand.
AATGACGGCCTACCCCATCCAAACTCTCCCCTAACCTAGACAATGCTGGCCTACCCCATCCATACCCTCCCCTAACCTAGACCCTACCATCCAAACCCTCCCTAACCAAGACAATGCCGGCCTACCCCATCCAAACCCTCCCCTAACCTAGACAATGACGGCCTACCCCATCCAAACCCTCCCCTAACCTAGACAATGCTGGCCTACCCCATCCAAACCCTCCCCTAACCTAGACAATGACGGCCTACCCCATCCAAACACTCCCTAACCTAGACAATGCTGGCCTACCCCATCCAAACCCTCCCCTAACCTAGACAAGGACGGCCTACCCCATCCAAACACTCCCTAATCTAGACAATGCTGGTCTACCCCATCCATACCCTCCCTAACCTAGACAATGCCGGCCTACCCCATCCATACCCTCCCTAACCTAGACAATGACGGCCTACCCGGCCAAACCCTCCCGAACCTAGACAATGCCGGCCTACCCCGGCCAAACCCTCCCTAACCTAGACAATGCCGCCTACCCCGGCCAAACCCTCCCCTAACCTAGACAATGACGGCCTACCCCATCCAAACCCTAACGACGCTGGGCCAATCGTGCGCCTCCCTATGAGAATCCCAATCACGGCCGGTTGTGATACAGCCTGGAATCAAACCAGGGTCTGTAGTGACACCTCTAGCACTGAGATACAGTGCCTTAGACTGCTGCGCCACTCGGGAGCCTCAAGTCGTTGAAGAATCTATGGCATTGTTTTGTATAGGCAAACCTGTAGCGTCCAGTAATGGATGCCAGAAATCTTTGGTTTTATCTCATTGTCTGGTGTACAATCTATAGTTATCCATAACAGTGCTCATTACTCTAGTCCTATCTGCACTATATAACCCAAAATAAAGCTAACAAATAAATAGTAATGTAACTTTAAAACAGCTGTAGTGCAGTTTCAGATTTTTCATTGCAATATTGTGCAAACAATAATAATTGTAGGAGGGGGAAGAAAATGTAGGATTGTAAACACCAGATCTCATAGTCCAATCAAGTACAGTAACAGCACCGATATGTTAGCATGTTGAAGAGAGAAGTACCTTGTGTATTACACAGCCGTCAACAGGCTGCATATACACTTAAACCCGTAACACAATATTACAAGAGCGTCTGAACTGAAAAACACTGTTGGTGATAATGGATGTCAATGACAGGTTACTGTGAACTCAAAGATGGATAGATACTTTTTTCTTACTGGTAACCTCTTCTCCCTTGTTTATGACTCATTGACAGTGGATGTTGCTCAATCCCTCCTCTACATTTGATTTCCCAAGGAGGGGGGGGGGGGACATGTAGAATACCTAAAACGGTATCCATGCATATCTGTGCTGAATTAGCACATGTCCTTCCAACCTACTACACACAGACCATACAATCGGACCCACTTTGCATTCTGGCGAGGAACATGCCTGAATGTTTTTTTATTTTGTTCATTTTTTTTAACCTAATGTACACTTTTGGTGCAGACATCATTATTACGTTACAATGTTGTTGTCAGGGAAAAATAAATCAAACAAACTGTTCTGAGAGAAAGAAAATAAGATACCATGCAAAACGCCAGATGAGCTAGTCGTATCTGACACCACTAATATCAGTAGCTTCTCTTCTCCACCGTCTACTGAACAGGACTAATATCAGTAGCTTCTCTTCTCCACCGCTTCTCTTCTACTGAACAGGACTAATATCAGTAGCTTCTCTTCTCCACCGTCTACTGAACAGGACTAATATCAGTAGCTTCTCTTCTCCACCGTCTACTGAACAGGACTAATATCAGTAGCTTCTCTTCTCCACCGTCTACTGAACAGGACTAATATCAGTAGCTTCTCTTCTCCACCGTCTACTGAACAGGACTAATATCAGTAGCTTCTCTTCTCCACCGTCTACTGAACAGGACTAATATCAGTAGCTCTTCTCCACCGTCTACTGAACAGGACTAATATCAGTAGCTTCTCTTCTCCACCGTCTACTGAGTAGCTTCTCTTCTCCACCGTCTACTGAACAGGACTAATATCAGTAGCTTTCTTCTCCACCGTCTACTGAACAGGACTAATATCAGTAGCTTCTCTTCTCCACCGTCTACTGAACAGGACTAATATCAGTAGCTTCTCTTCTCCACCGTCTACTGAACAGGACTAATATCAGTAGCTTCTCTTCTCCACCGCTTCTCTTCTCTACTGAACAGGACTAATATCAGTAGCTAATTCAGTCTTCTCCACCGTCTACTGAACAGGAACATGCACTGCTGTATTAAGCTCGTCATTACACTGACAAGTTTGAAGATGCATGTGATTTAGAGACGTATGATACAAAATATGTTACATGTGTAGTACCATCTAACGATCACTCCTTTTATTTTCAAATTCATTTGTGTAAAGATATCTATTGCAGAATACGGTATTCATATTTCTATCTGTAAAGATGTATTTAAATATCAATATAATTGTGCAATTATTCATAATCTTTATAATCTCTCCCTGCAATTTCTTTACACACATTATGTATATTAGTTTTTCCTGCTTGTTCTAACGTTGCATATCTTTAAAAAGTTAAAGGCTTTCGATGCCGCGGTGGGTATATTATTGTTGAAAAGCACTCTTAGTAACCACACCATCCATCTGTGTCCCTTCTCTGAGTCCAAGAGGCATTGTCACCTGTTCCTGGTCAGCTCAGATTGTGTCTGTGGTACCCCTCACCCCACCCCCCACCACCCGTATCTCCCTGGGCCAAAAGGTCAACCTCACAGTAACTGTTCCAGCACATCAAATGGATAGTTACAATTCATTTACTTTATTTTTCTCACACTGCCCCTACCTTGACTATTCAGTAGACATTACGTTGGTATCGGAGTGAAGCATTTGCAAAGAGTGTGGATGTTATCATCCTTCTTCCCCATGTTCTTCTCTGACAGACCCCATTCCTGTTGTTTTGTGCAATGGGTCAAGCTCCTGTGCTTCAGAGGGTTATAAAGAGGAGATCTTGACAGTTTCCTGGGTGTTATAGATACTGGAGCGAGAGTTGCGTAGGATGCCAGGGATGGCGGGTGAGTTAGGTAGGCTCTCATCAGGACTGTTGGCTGGGGGAGTGGGGATACTGATGATGGCTGCTGTGTAGTCAGTACAGTTCAGCTTCAGGTCTCCAGTTCTGGCGTTTAGACTGGAGCGACTGCTCACACACACACACACACACACACACACACACACACACACACACACACACACACACACACACACCGAAATAAAGTTAGACAATGCACGTATCTGTCACCATTACCCCAAAATAGTCAAATGTGTTTATGTTGAGAGGACTTGTATGTGTCCTCATTGTAAAGTAGATCAGTGTATTCAAGACAAGTTGTTTGTTATTCCACTGTCTGTATAGTGATACATCCATCATAGCAACTATGTATAAAAATGCAAGCACTCAATAAAACAAACAAACTCACCATTATCAACTGTTTCCCTTAAAAATAAACAATGTCACGCTACAGTGACAAATTAAATAAATGTTCCCATTGTTTTCAACTACATTTCTCATTAAACACAATGGAGGTTGTTTTGACAAAACATCGACACCATCAACATAGTTAGAGCCAGCAGAGTTTGAACAACTTAGAAACTGTTCGAACTCAGCTTGTAATTCAAGATCAGCAGAATGTTCTTCTTAATGAATAGGCCAGAGCTAAATGTAGTGAAACATCAACAGCCTCTACAGGTGATTGAGTGGTGAGGCAAAGATAGAAAGGAGGAGTGGGCTCCTTGAATCAGGTGGACAGTGTGTGCTGTACAGTACCTCTGTGGGTACTGAGTACCAACAGGTGTCTTGGTGACGTGCAGCGTGTCCAGCTCCTGCACACTTCCCCGGTTGACAGATACGGTGGAGTTGGCAAGGCGAATGGCCCTCCTCTTGGCCCGCCGGGAGCAGCAGGTGGTGGTGGCCCCCTGCTGGCTGGACAAGGAAGTGCTGCGGCTGGTGCGGAAGCCCATTGAGTCCATCATACACACCTCGCTGTAGGTGACTTCATCGGTGAACTCGTGATTCTGTCAACACATAAAATAAAGAAAGACGTCGATCCTGGCCTCTGAACGGCCATCTTTAAACTAGCTGCAGGTGGCTGTATACTATATGATAACTTCTCATAACTGCTGAAAGTGTGAAACCGAGTATATATACAGTACATCAAAATGAGCAATAAACGTATCAGACAATATTATCTATGAGATTTTTAAAAAGCAGCACTCACGGTGGTTTTCTCCAAGCACTGCAATAGATGATGATGTTGATGCTCGAAGGCGGACCTGTTCTTCACACAAAAAGCTGTGCTGTCACTATCGCCACCCTGAGGGACACAGCAAGACAGCAACTCACTTAGCCCAACATAGCCACACATGAAAATACTTTATCAGTGTAACACGCAATGGTAGTTAGTAGTTGGCAACGTATTGCTGTGGTAAGCAAACTTCAGATTATAAACACAAATGGGAGGTGATTTTGTCCAACAAACATTGTAGAATGAGTTATTCTTTAGGCAATAATACAGTATATTGATGAGTAGAGCATATACTGATGAGTAGACATTATACTGAAGAGTAGACATTATACTGATGAGTAGGCAGTATACTGATGAGTAGACATTATACTGAAGAGTGGACATTATACTGAAGAGTAGACATTATACTGAAGAGTAGACAGTATACTGATGAGTAGGCAGTACACTGATGAGTAGACAATATACTAATGAGTAGAGCATATACTGAAGAGTAGACAGTATACTGATGAGTAGGCAGTATACTGATGAGTGAGACAATATACTGATGAGTAGAGCATATACTGATGAGTAGAGCATATACTGATGAGTAGGCAGTATACTGAAGAGTAGACAGTATATTGATGAGTAGAGCATATACTGATGAGTAGGCAGTATACTGATGAGTAGAGCATATACTGATGAGTAGGCAGTATACTGAAGAGTAGACAGTATACTGATGAGTAGGCAGTATACTGATGAGTAGGCAGTATACTGATGAGTAGGCAGTATACTGATGAGTAGGCAGTATACTGATGAGTAGGCATTATACTGAAGAGTGGACATTATACTGAAGAGTAGGCATTATACTGATGAGTAGGCAGTATACTGATGAGTAGGCAGTATACTGATGAGTAGACAATATACTGATGAGTAGAGCATATACTGATGAGTAGAGCATATACTGATGAGTAGGCAGTATACTGAAGAGTAGACAGTATATTGATGAGTAGAGCATATACTGATGAGTAGGCAGTATACTGATGAGTAGAGCATATACTGATGAGTAGGCAGTATACTGAAGAGTAGACAGTATATTGATGAGTAGAGCATATACTGATGAGTAGGCAGTATACTGATGAGTAGGCATTATACTGATGAGTAGACAGTATACTGATGAGTAGGCAGTATTCTGATGAGTAGACATTATACTGAAGAGTAGGCATTATACTGATGAGTAGGCATTATACTGATGAGTAGGCATTATACTGATGAGTTGACAGTATACTGATGAGTAGACAGTATACCTCCACAGCTTATTACTGAGTGACTGCCTTGACTGTCTGTACAGTAAGTCTTCTCCCTCTCTAATGATGTTAACCAGGACACAAAGAACTGTCTCCTGTATACCCACGACTACGTGGTCTCACACAGTTCCAACTACATCATCAAGTTTGCAGACGACAATTTTATGCCTGACTACCAACAACGACGAGACGGCCTACAGACAAGAGGTAGGTTCTCTGACGTCGTGTTGCTAGGTAAGCAACCTCTCCCTCAACGTCAGCAAAACAAAATAGCTGATTGTGGACTTCAAGAAGAACCAGGCTGGGCACGCCCCATCCGATACCGATTATTGGAGGACCAAAAAGCCGATACCGATTAATCGACCGATTTGTAATTTTTAAAATTTGTAATAATGACAATTACAACAATACTGAATGAACACTTATTTTAACTTAATATAATACATCAATAAATTCAATTTAGCCTCAAATAAATAATGAAACATGGTCAATTTGGTTTAAATAATGCAAAAACAAAGCGTTGGAGTGTAACGGTTGTCTTGGGTGGAAGAAGGAGAGGACCAAAGTGCAGCGTGGTTAGTGTTCATCTTTTAATAAACAACTGAACACTTCAAAATACAAAACAACAAAGTAACAACCGAAACAGTTCTATCTGGTGCAGACACACAAAGACTGAAAATAACCACCCACAAACCCCAACAGAAAACAGGCTACCTAAATATGGTTCTTAATCAGGGACAACGATTGACAGCTGCCTCTGATTGAGAACCATTTCAGGCCAAACACAGAAATAGAAAATCATAGAAAACGAACATAGACAACCCACCCAACTCACGCCCTGACCATACTAAAACAAAGACAAAACAAAGGAACTAAGGTCAGAATGTGACATGGAGAAGAAGGTAAAAGTGCAATATGTGCTATGTAAGAAAAGCTAACGTTGAAGTTCCTTGCTCAGAACATAAGAACATATGAAAGCTGGTGGTTCCTTTTAACTGAGTCTTCAATATTCCCAGGTAAGAAGTTTTAGGTTGTAGTTATTATTGAAATTACGGGACTATTTCCCTCCATACCATTTGTATTTCATTAACCTTTGACTATTGGATGTTCTTATAGGCACTTTATTATTGCCAGTGTGACAGTATAGCTTCCGCCCCTTTCCTTGCTCCTCCCATTATTATTGCCTGTATTAGTTGTAACGGTGTTCGTCTGTTGAAAGAAGAGAGTCGGACCGAAATGCAGCGTGTTTGTTAATCATGATCTTTAATAAATGAAAACGAAACGATACATGAAATAACTCATAAATACAAAAACAACAAACGGAACGAAAACCTATACAGCCTATCTGGTGAACACTACACAGAGACAGGAACAATCACCCACGAAATACAAAGCGAAACTATGGCTCCTAAATACTATATATTTACTATTATTTATTTATTATTATTATTAAATACGGTTCCCAATCAGAGACAACGAGAATCACCTGACTCTGATTGAGAATCGCCTCAGGCAGCCAAGCCTATACTACACCCCTAATCAGCCGCGATCCCAAATAATACAAACCCCAATACGAAAACAACATATAAACCCATGTCACACCCTGGCCTACCCAAACATATAACAAAAACACAAAATACAATGACCAAGGCGTGACATTAGTACTATTATTAGCACTAGTATTGGTAGTATCACTATTATTACTTGTATTATTACTGGCATTATTGCTATTATTAGTACTGTTACTATTATTACTTGTATTAGTGCTAGCATTATTACTATTATTAGTACTGTTACTATTATTACTTGTATTAGTGCTAGCATTATTACTATTATTAGTACTGCTGTTACTATTATTACTTGTATTAGTGCTAGCATTATTGCTATTATTAGTAATGTTACTATTATTACTTGTATTAGTGCTAGCATTATTACTATTATTAGTAATGTTACTATTATTACTTGTATTAGTGCTAGCATTATTACTATTATTAGTACTGTTACTATTATTACTTGTATTAGTACTAGCATTATTACTATTATTAGTAATGTTACTATTATTACTTGTATTAGTACTAGCATTATTACTATTATTAGTAATGTTACTATTATTACTTGTATTATTACTGGTATTATTACTGTTGTTATTTCCTGTATTAGTACTATTATGAGTACTAGTATTAGTACTATTACTATTATTACTTGTATTATTACTGGTATTATTACTATTGTTTCACTCACTTATCTTTGACCTGCATTGATGGAGCTTGGAGCTTAAGAATTTCATTGTACCCTTCAATTACTGTACATCTGTGACTAAAAAACTCTGATTTGATTTGAACACAGAACCCCAGAGGACAAGTGCCACCTCAGATGCTTCCTAAAAATCTAGCTAAGATTTCCAGGTCAAGGTGGTTAATCACCATCATAACTGTTATAGACAGTGAACAGCCTGTCGAAATCCTTACCATACAGATGATCTACTCTGTTAGACTGAGAGACATGAGTGTGCCAGGCTGGGAGGGATGGAGCAGGGAAACAGCTCTGTTAGTCACAAAGCCAGTCTGGCGACCTGCTGGAATCACTACAGACATGTCCGCTAACATCGTCCCACGAACTGATATAGAGACTATACTGCAGCCAAAACCAAGAAAAGACTTGGGAGAGAAAACAACCCTTCTAGGTTTATAAATAACTCTGCAGTCCTGTAAGTAATGGGTTTATAGATCCCTGATCTCACTCTGGGATTGTAAATATTGGATTATAGTGATTTCAACTGCTGAGAAGAAACAGAATAAAGACTACTCAGGACTCAACCTGGTACATTAGTAAAGATGGGAATTCAATCTCTCTCTGTCTCTGCCTCCTCCTCCTCCTCTATCACCTCTAGTCCTTAAATCAGCATAATGCCTTCTCATATTCTTCTGTCCTCCAGTGGTGTGAAGAGATTAGGATACTGAAATATGTCTGCCAGGAAGATGAAACACTTCTTCACCTCCTTCCCTGGCTACGGCTATTAAGGAAAGTTACAGGAGATATTTACAGTTGAATTGTTTTCAATCATATTTGGCATCATTGAGTGTACGCTCTTAGAAAAAAAAAGGGTTCTTCGTTTGTCCCCATAGGAGAACCCTTTTTGGTTTCAGGTAGTCAAACTCTTTGGTGGTGAGGCAGGTACTACTTTTTAGTGATGAACATTTTAGTGGTGAAAGGTTTCCATGTATATGGATATGGCTCCCAGTGGTGCAGCGGTCTAAGGCACTGCATCTCAGTGAAAGAGGTGTCACTACAGACACCCTGGTTTGAATCAGGCTGTATCACAACCGGCTGTGATTGGGAGTCTCTGTGAGGAGGGGTCATCCTGGAGGGGTTATGTGTTATGTGCAATGATAACATTAGAATAATTACCCAATGCCTATATTCCATATAGGGCATTTCAAAAGAGGATATGGCCAACATACTATATGACATGATTTTATACTATATGACATGATTTTATACTATATGACATGATGTTATACTATATGACATGATTTTATACTATATGATGTGATTTTATACTATATGACATGATTTTATACTATATGACATGATTTTATACTATATGACATGATTTTATACTATATGACGTGATTTTATACTATATGATATGATTTTATACTATATGACATGATTTTATACTATATGACATGATTTTATACTATATGACATGATTGTATACTATATGACATGATTTTATACTATATGATGTGATTGTATACTATATGACATGATTTTATACTATATGACATGATTTTATACTATATGATGTGATTTTATACTATATGACGTGATTTTATACTATATGACGTGATTTTATACTATATGACATGATTTTATACTATATGATGTGATTTTATACTATATGACATGATTTTATACTATATGACAAGATTTTATACTATATGACATGATTTTATACTATATGACATGATTTTATACTATATGATGTGATTTTATACTATATGATGTGATTTTACACTATATGACATGATTTTTCCTCAGGAGGGCAATAACTAGGGAAATCCAAGTGATAACAAGCTGGACCATGTATGTTAGAATGTTTCATTTAGGTGAGGTTCTGGGTATTGGTAATACAATTGAGGTGAAAACAACTAGGAGTGGAGGGTGACTCGTGAGAGCAGTGAATTGCAACTCATCCTCTAGTAACTCTCTTTATCTGTTCTGGTCCCCTGCTGCTAACATCATTATCTCTGCGTGTCCATAACCCACCTGTCCACAACATCTGCTTTCTGTCCTCTGACTCGATGACCTCACAATAGGATTCCACATCACACACACCTCTCAAGAATGCCTCATGTAGGCAGGGACCTTATGTCATTGGTTAACACAGTGTCAATGAGACTTTGTCTCGTTCTGGGGGGGGTAGCAAGTGACCCTTCGTAATTGCAGGACTGCCTCCGGTGGATAGATTTAATCAAGGGGAAGTTTGGGATGAAATATTAATGACTGTCAATGTGACATTTGGTTATTTTAAACACCTTTGAAACTGAAGATGACTGATCCCCACAATGTGCTTTATTCATCCGTTTTGTGTTGTTGTCAGCGACATGACATTCTTATGCAGATTTAGTGGAACTGCAGCAGAACGTGCTGGTGTGGTGAAGGTGTTCCAGAATGGAGAGAGCGTTAGAGATAGAAATAGAGAGAGAAAGCGAGACAGAGAGAACAGTAATCTGTCTAATTCTGAAGTAAATACAGCCATTACTGGCCAAGAACAAGCTCAATAAGTTACAATAAGTTACAAGCTCCAATTAGTTACAAGCTCCAGTTAGTTACAAGCTCCAATTAGTTACAAGCTCCAGTTAGTTACAAGCTCCAGTTAGTTACAAGCTAAAGTCAGTTACAATCTACAGTTATTTACAAGCTACAGTTAATTACAAGCTGCAGTTAGTTACAAGCTACGTTAGTTACAATATGCAGTAAATGATACCATGGCAACAAAACTGTCTCCTGAACAGAAAAAGCTTCAGATTAAAAGGTTTAGTGTTATTTTGTTTCATCACAAGGCTGAACAAGTGCTTGATCTTATCAGTCCATCCCAGCACTTTGGAGCCTCTGCTAAAAGCATTAATGTAGGTATATGTAACCTTTTTTTAGCCTCCATGCACTCTTCCCTACTGTGTTGAACATACTTTAGATTAAATACTGTATTCTTTGGAGCCTCTGCTAAAAGCATTAATGTAGGTATATGTAACCTTTTACCATGCACTCTTCCTACTGTGTTGAACATACTTTAGATTAAATACTGTATTCTTTGGAGCCTCCTAAAAGCATTAATGTAGGTATATGTAACCTTTTACCATGCACTCTTCCCTACTGTGTTGAACATACTTTAGATTAAATACTGTATTCTTTGGAGCCTCTGCTAAAAGCATTAATGTAGGTATATGTAACCTTTTACCATGCACTCTTCCCTACTGTGTTGAACATACTTTAGATTAAATACTGTATTCTTTGGAGCCTCTGCTAAAAGCATTAATGTAGGTATATGTAACCTTTTACCATGCACTCTTCCCTACTGTGTTGAACATACTTTAGATTAAATACTGTATTCTTTGGAGCCTCTGCTAAAAGCATTAATGTAGGTATATGTAACCTTTTACCATGCACTCTTCCCTACTGTGTTGAACATACTTTAGATTAAATACTGTATTCTGTACATTTTAAATCCTAACGTGAACACGTGAAACAACCTTGATTGTCTGTATATGACCATAAGGTAACATTTGTTCATGTGAATTCCTCACCTGCAATCCCCCATCCTCTTTGTGCTGCAAGAATGCATTGGTGGCCCCTTTTTTGGCCATTCGAATCCTTGCCTGACGCACTTTCTGGAGAATGGAAAAGAATTGGACAGAAATGGGCGTGTCAGCACTTGTTCCACATACAACCCAGTGAGCAATGTCTGGGGAATAAAAACTAAACTCCCATTTCACAAGACAGTGTGTTTCCTCGTAGCTTTACAATAGGCTTTTTGCCTGACAAGCGCACCTTGTTATTTGAAGGCCGACTTATTTATCACACATATATCGCGCCATACAGCAAAAGAACAACAATGTGACACACACATGATAAGAATGACATCATGCCTCTCTCTCATTTACCTGCTGTGCCCTCATCTTATCTGCCCTTTGGTTCTGGTGGTAGATCCTTGCGAAGTTGGAGACTATGACAGGCACAGGTAGAGCAATCACCAGCACGCCACTGAGGGAGCAAATGGAGCCAAATATCTTGCCCGCTATGGAGTCTGGAACCATGTCTCCATATCTGCAAACAGGAACAACAAGCCAGTGGGGGGTTAATGTGAGCAACGCTCCTCTCAGGTCATTACGGGGACTCGTACGACGGAACAGCTGTATCTCAACATCACACTATAGACAGACAGAAAGCGGTACAAACTAATGGCTGTGAGTGTAAGCATGTCAATCGTCCTGCCTTGAATTTCAAACAGTTTACTTTAGAATTGCTCTAACAAAAATATTTAAGAAATAAATGTGGCAGAAATAGATGACAAATACAGCACTCTACCACCAGTGAGAAAACATATTCAAATGAGAAACTCATAGGGTGAGAAGAAAATGAAATCAACCGAAGCATGCTCTTACTACAGTATGTGTAGTGAGACGTCAATACTGTATGTCTCACTGTGCATGTATGAACATGTTATTTATAGTACATTACTTGTCCAAAGTCAGAAACGTGTCTTTGTAATTGAACAGCTCATTACAGAAAGGCTGATTAGGGAGTGTACGTTGTTTATAATAAGGGTTACCTGTAGAAAATCACACCTCTCTGAAATGAGAATGGATGGAAACTTGGTCCTGTAAGCATTACAATGCATTCATTTTGCACAGGGCTGCGGACCAGAAGGTTGTGGGACCACAGTACACAAAAGTAGGGATGGAAATATATTTTTTATAATAAAAAGAATTGCATGAATCTATCATCGTATTTGCAGGTCTGAGATTTTTTATTTTTTTTGCCTTTTATAAAACTTTCATGCAATTCGATGTCATTTCAGATGACTAGAAACATTAGCAGAATACAACACAAATTACCAAAAATTCAAGCTAAGAATGGACAGAGAGAGAGAGGCCGATGCGTTCATCTTATCATATTCCTCCAATGCCAAGTAAACATGTCTTGTTTGCAATGAAACTGTCCCTGTGTGCAAATAATTCAATCTGAGATGTCATTATGCATGGTAAGTTTTTTATTTTATTTTACCAGGCAAGTTGATTAAGAACAAATTCTAATTTTACAATGACGACCTACCAGGGAACAGTGGGTTAACTGCCTTGTTCAGGGGCAGAACGACAGACTTGTAACCTTTCAGCTCGGGGATTCAATCCAGCAACCTTTCGGTTACTGGCCCAACAATCTAACCACTAGGCTACCTGCTCTGTCTGTGGTAGAAAGGTAGACAGAGTAGGCCTAATGACGCAGAAAAATGTAGGCTGGCTACTCTTCTTCTGTGGTTTAACCCAACGAGAGGTCACAAGTGTTTCCCTAAAAGCTGTATTGGTTTAAACATCTATTTCTACAGGAAGTTAATAGCTCAATCAATTGATAGCGACAGAATTAGATTACTTTCCAAGCAAAGTACATTTTTGTCTCCTCGGCTATAAAAGGTTGTAGCTCAGCCAATGAACGTCATAGAAACGTAAACAAAGGTTGTAGCTCAGCCAATGAACGTCATAGAAACATAACAAAGGTTGTAGCTCAGCCAATGAATGTCATAGAAACGTAACAAAGGTTGTAGCTCAGCCAATGAACGTCATAGAAACGTAACAAAGGTTGTAGCTCAGCCAATGAACGTCATAGAAACGTAACAAAGGTTGTAGCTCAGCCAATGAACGTCATAGAAACGTAACAAAGGTTGTAGCTCAGCCAATGAACGTCATAGAAACGTAACAAAGGTTGTAGCTCAGCCAATGAACGTCATAGAAACGTAACAAAGGTTGTAGCTCAGCCAATGAGCGTCATAGAAACGTAACAAAGGTTGTAGCTCAGCCAATGAACGTCATAGAAACGTAACAAAGGTTGTAGCTCAGCCAATGAACGTCATAGAAACGTAACAAAGGTTGTAGCTCAGCCAATGAACGTCATAGAAACGTAACAAAGGTTGTAGCTCAGCCAATGAACGTCATAGAAACGTAACAAAGGTTGTAGCTCAGCCAATGAACGTCATAGAAACGTAACAAAGGTTGTAGCTCAGCCAATGAACGTCATAGAAACGTAACAAAGGTTGTAGCTCAGCCAATGAACGTCATAGAAACGTAACAAAGGTTGTAGCTCAGCCAATGAACGTCATAGAAACGTAACAAAGGTTGTAGCTCAGCCAATGAACGTCATAGAAACGTAACAAAGGTTGTAGCTCAGCCAATGAACGTCATAACAAAGGTTGTAGCTCAGCCAATGAACGTCATAGAAACGTAACAAAGGTTGTAGCTCAGCCAATGAACATAGAAACGTAACAAAGGTTGTAGCTCAGCCCATAGAAACGTAACAAAGGTTGTAGCTCAGCCAATGAACGTCATAGAAACGTAACAAAGGTTGTAGCTCAGCCAATGAACGTCATAGAAACGTAACAAAGGTTGTAGCTCAGCCAATGAACGTCATAGAAACGTAACAAAGGTTGTAGCTCAGCCAATGAACGTCATAGAAACGTAACAAAGGTTGTAGCTCAGCCAATGAACGTCATAGAAACGTAACAAAGGTTGTAGCTCAGCCAATGAACGTCATAGAAACGTAACAAAGGTTGTAGCTCAGCCAATGAATCATAGAAACGTAACAAAGGTTGTAGCTCAGCCAATGAACGTCATAGAAACGTAACAAAGGTTGTAGCTCAGCCAATGAACGTCATAGAAACGTAACAAAGGTTGTAGCTTGAATCATAGAAACGTAACAAAGGTTGTAGCTCAGCCAATGAACGTCATAGAAACGTAACAAAGGTTGTAGCTCAGCCAATGAACGTCATAGAAACGTAACAAAGGTTGTAGCTCAGCCAATGAACGTCATAGAAACGTAACAAAGGTTGTAGCTCAGCCAATGAACGTCATAGAAACGTAACAAAGGTATGCCCATATGTATTTGGTCACCTCTTTCCTGTTTATTTTACAGCTTGTTTCTAGCATAAAGCATCACGGACCAAATCGCTGTTATCGATCAAGTTATATAATTGGATCTGTTTAATTTCAGCACCAAGATGTAATTTTCTCAAATCTGTCTTACTGTGAGGTCAATAACTCTGATAAATACATTATGGGAAAGAAACATATTGTTTTAGTAGTAGTAGCAAGCTATCAAAGTCCTCCTCATCTTTACATGCTCCCTCTCAAACTGAACAGAACATAGGCTAGTCTTCGCACACGATATACAACTTTTTGGACTAATGTCTATTTTTTTAGTAAGAAGCCTTTGACTCTACTCCTGAACTGCCACTATAGGCCTACATAGCACAGCCATTGGTTAGGTAGCACAAAAAAAAAGTTTTGACCAGGAAGAGCAGAGCGGGGCACAGGGTTAGAATACCTGCACTCTAAAAATTAGGGGTTCAACCAGGGTTCTTCTAAGATCCTCAATGTTCTTTGAAGAACCTTGGGGTAATTGATGATGAAAATTGCCCCCAAAAGGTTCTTCCAAGAACCCCATAGGAGGTGGGGTTCATCGAGGAACCTCCTTAGTTGGTGGGGGTTCTTGCAGGAACCTAACCGCCCCATCTGAAACATTTGGAATTGAAAGAACAGCAGGTGCAGGCACTTAACTGAAAATGTAAAGATCTCAATTTAAGTTGTCGCTAGTATGATCTAAATTGATATTGTTTAATGATGATATCTTTACATATTTGCTCACATCTTTCTAAAACAGAAAATGGACACAATTCCATGGATATCAATCAACAAAGAGGTACAAATATGTAGGAATATGTTGAAGGCTAGCTGTAATGGGTGCAGATGACTGAACTGGTCACTGTTGTGTCAGTAGGTATACAGACGAGGAGGCATAAAAAGGTATGTCAACTGGCAATGTTACGCAGATCACATGAACCATCCTCCTCCCTTACCTCTTCAATGAAAATCAACAGGCCTTTACACTTTGGACAAGGTATGTCCTTTATACCGTTTTCTAAAATTGATATTTACCACAAAACCAAGGTATGAATATTGTTGAGTGCACGTTAATAATTAAACATATATATATATAATTAAACATTTTTGGATTCACAGACTTCACGCTCCCTACACCTGTTCCAAACCTGTTGGATCACCATGCACTGCTAAATCATTCTGGCTGTGGATATGGAGAACATGAAACACATTAACATCAACAGGCCAGAGGATAAACCCATTGGACTTGGGGCTCTACTGGGAGTTTACCTCATATTGGGATTTTTATATGCTTTGCCACTAAAATCATAATAAACACTGAGAACTAAAATGTTGTGTTATTGTTTTTATTGTTATGCATATTATTATTAGTAATAATAGGGGAGGGGGTAGTTAAAACATTTACCCCAAGAAGTTCTTCAAAGGTTATTTGAGGATAAATTAAAAGGGTTTATTTGTAGGTGTTCCCCACAGGTTTAATTTGAACAAACCCTAAAGGATACTCCAGGAACCTTTTCTTTTAGAGCGCATTGCAGTGTGTAATGCAGCTTAGTTTTATTTACACCATCCCAGCAGCTTCTCCGAGCATGCGCTTCATATACAGCCTAGCCTACAGCCTATAGGCTACGGATCATTTGATAGAGACCACACTAAATAGCCTATATGCTACGGATCATTTGATAGAGACCACACTAAATAGCCTATAGGCTACGGATCATTTGATAGAGACCACACTAAATAGCCTATATGCTACGGATCATTTGATAGAGACCACACTAAATAGCATATAGGCTATGGATCATTTGATAGAGACCACCTAAATAGCCTATAGGCTATGGATCATTTGATAGAGCTAAATAGCCTATAGGCTATGGGATCATTGATCATTTGATAGAGACCACACTAAATAGCCTATAGGCTATGGATCATTTGATAGAGACTGTTTAGGCTACGGATCATTTGATACGTTTTCCCAGTGTATGTGTTGTAGTTTGCATGTTTGCATGTGTTTATTTCAGGAAATGGCTTCCTGAAATCCCTCAAGCAGCTGATTGGTCGACTCCATGGCTATTGGAGAGCTGACACCGCCCCTCGTCAAGACACAGCTGTTTCCAATTACCCATTCCTTCAGAAGCTATATAAAAGCCAGTGTTCTGTTCAGGAGGGAGAATTTTGCTGGAAGTAGATTTGCTAGAGAGTTTTGCAGGGAGGTCATTGCAGAGATTTTGCTGGAGAGTTTTGCTGGGAGGTCATTGCAGAGATTTTGCTAGAGATTTTGCTAGAGATTTTGCTAGAGGTTTTGCTGGAAGTTCATTGCTGAGAGTTGGTATGTTTTGTGAGTTTGTTGCTCAGATAGAGCTTATTTGATGTCCTTTGTTTCTTAGTTTGTTTGTGAAAAATTGTTTAATATTCTGTTTCATTTGTTCCCAGGGGGGAAGGGGAAGGCACCTAGGGAGTGTTTAGGCAAGAGGCCCGCGGGCATACATATACCCGTAGCATATATTAATGTCTAGGCACACTAGATAAGACCTGGGCGGACCACCCCCTGTATTTTGGTTAGGGCACCAGGTGGTGCTAAATTAGGTAAGTAGTGGGTAGGCAGGTAAGATAGGAGAGGGGGGCTTTGAGATTTACTTTCTTTCTTTGGTTCCGTCCAGCCCTTTTCCCCATATTACCCTGTAAAGGAATAAAGTCCTTGTAAACGGTACCACATTCTGCCTGTTGTCATCCTTACTTGCATCTACAGTCCATACCTTTTTCTCTTCACGGAGAGTTTAGTTGTAGCAGGGTGTTGCGTTCCCTCTTCATAGAGGCGTGCGTAACAGAGACCACACTAAATAGCCTATAGGCAATGGATCATTTGATAGACCATAAATAGCCTATAGGCTACGGATCATTTGATAGACCACTAAATAGCCTATAGGCTACGGATCATTTGATAGAGACCACACTAAATAGCATATAGGCTATGGATCATTTAGGAGACCACACTAAATAGCATATAGGCTGTGGCTCATTTGATAGAGACACTAAATAGCATATAAGCTGGATCAATAGCATAGCATATAGGCTATGGATCATTTGATAGAGACCACACTAAATAGCATATAGGCTAATACTAAACCCTCCTTGACTGAAATGGAAAAGGCATGACCCTCCCCATTTTCCTCCATGTAACCATTCTGTACATTTCCGTCCATCCCTTATCATGACTGAAAATTATCCGCCAGAGCAGCTAAGAAAAATATTTCTGTCTCTCTCCTCCACTCTCACTGAACACACACGTGCACGCACACTTTTTCCCACTTCCTCTTAGCACATGCTATCAGGCACACAAGTTGCTGGTGGTTGCCTCATAAAGTACACCATCTGACCTCTGATTGGCATAGTTTGTTCCATTGATCACTGGTGCTGAGTTGAGCGACTGTTGAAAATAAATAAAAGTGGATGGGTGTCAGAAGCCTGTCAGGTGTGTAGGATGCATACGACCATAAAAGGTCAAAATTAAAATATATAGGAACACTGCCCCTCAAACATATTTGATTTACTGCTGAAATGTTAAGCTACTGATGGACTCCTCAAGGCATACAGCTTTAGAAAAAAAGATGCTATCTAGAGCTTAAAATGGTTCTTCGGCTGTCCCCGTAGGATAACCCTTTTAAGGAACCGTTTTTTGGTTCCAGGTCCCTGCCCTTGGTTCCAGGTAGAACTATTTTGGGTTCCATGTAGAATCCTTTCCAAAAAGGGTTCTCCCTGGAACCAAAAAGAGTTCTCCTATGGGGACAGCCAAAGAACCCGTTTGCAACCCTTTTTCTACAGTTGACATCAGTGCTGGATAACTGCAGGGGAAACAGAGTGCTGAGAAAGATTACTCTACAAGTGCTGAGAAAAGATTATTATTGTTTTTTTATTTATTTTTTATTTTATTCCCTTTTTCTCCCCAATTTCGTGGTATCCAATTGTTAGTAGTTACTATTTTGTCTCATCACTACAACTCCCGTGCGGGCTCGGGGAGAGACGAAGGTCAGCCATGAAACACAACCCAAACCAAGCTGCACTGCTTCTTTAACACAGCGCGCATCCAACCCAGAAGCCAGCCGCACCAATGAAGGAAACACCGTGCACCTGGTGACCTGGTTAGCGTGCACTGCGCCCGGCCCGCCACAGGTGTCGCTGGTGTGCGGACGAGACAAGGATATCCCTACCGGCCAAACCCTCCCCCAACCTGGATGACGCTAGGCCAATTGTGCGTCACCCCACGGACCACCCGGTCGCGGCCGGCTGCGACAGAGCCAGAGAAAGATTACTCTACAATTGATAGGAAAGCTAATGGAGTTACTTGGGACTGGGGACATTTGTAAACCAACCAAGGCCTTTAGATTGGCACCGTTTGAAGCCTTTTTTTGTGCCTCATACTGTAGTTATTGCAACACACCATAATCATGCTTAGGAGCTTCAGCCATTTACAACCATCTGAGTAGCACTCACTTCAGCCATTTACAACCGCCCGTAGCACTCACTTCCGTCATCATGAAGTGCTTTTGAGACTAGTCAAGGACCATATCACCTCCACCCTACCTGACACCCTAGACCCACTCCAATTTGCTTACCGCCCAAATAGGTCCACAGACGATGCAATCTCAACCACACTGCACACTGCCCTAACCCACCTGGACAAGAGGAATACCTATGTGAGAATGCTGTTCATCGACTACAGCTCGGCATTCAACACCATAGTACCCTCCAAGCTCGTCATCAAGCTCGAGACCCTGGGTCTCGACCCCGCCCTGTGCAACTGGGTACTGGACTTCCTGACGGGCCGCCCCAGGTGGTGAGGGTAGGCAACAACATCTCCTCCCCCGCTGATCCTCAACACGGGGCCCCACAAGGGTGCGTTCTGAGCCCTCTCCTGTACTCCCTGTTCACCCACGACTGCGTGGCCACGCACGCCTCCAACTCAATCATCAAGTTTGCGGACGACACAACAGTGGTAGGCTTGATTACCAACAACGACGAGACGGCCTACAGGGAGGAGGTGAGGGCCTCTGAGTGTGGTGTCAGGAAAATAACCTCACACTCAACGTCAACAAAACTAAGGAGATGATTGTGGACTTCAGGAAACAGCAGAGGGAACACCCCTATCCACATCGATGGAACAGTAGTGGAGAGGGTAGCTAGTTTAAGTTCCTCGGCATACACATCACAGACAAACTGAATTGGTCCACTCACACTGACAGCGTCGTGAAGAAGGCGCAGCAGCGCCTATTCAACCTCAGGAGGCTGAAGAAATTCGGCTTGTCACCAAAAGCACTCACAAACTTCTACAGATGCACAATCGAGCATCCTGGCGGGCTGTATCACCGCCTGGTACGGCAACTGCTCCGCCCTCAACCGTAAGGCTCTCCAGAGGGTAGTGAGGACTGCACAACGCATCACCGGGGGCAAACTACCTGCCCTCCAGGACACCTACACCACCCGTTGTTACAGGAAGGCCATAAAGATCATCAAGGACATCAACCACCCGAACCACTGCCTGTTCACCCCGCTATCATCCAGAGGCGAGGTCAGTACAGGTGCATCAAAGCTGGGACCGAGAGACTGAAAAACAGCTTCTATCTCAAGGACATCAGACTGTTAAACAGCCACCACTAACATTTAGTGGCTGCTGCCAACACACTGTCATTGACACTGACCCAACTCAGCCATTTTAATAATGGGAATTGATGGGAATTATGTAAATATATCACTAGCCACTTTAAACAATGCTACCTTATATAATGTTACTTACCCTACATTATTCATCTCATATGCATATGTATATACTGTACTCTACATCATCGACTGCATCCTTATGTAACACATGTATCACTAGCCACTTTAACTATGCCACTTTGTTTACTTTGTCTACACACTCATCTCATATGTATATACTGTACTCGATACCATCTACTGTATGCTGCTCTGTACCATCACTCATTCATATATCCTTATGTACATATTCCTTATCCCCTTACACTGTGTATAAGACAGTAGTTTTGGAATTGTTAGTTAGATTACTTGTTGGTTATCACTGCATTGTCGGAACTAGAAGCACAAGCATTTCGCTACACTCGCATTTAACATCTGCTAACCATGTGTATGTGACAAATAAAATTTGATTTGATTTGATTTGATTTGAATAGCATTGTAAAGGTAGAGCTTCAGCCATTTACAACCATCTGAGTAGTTGTAATAGCATTGTAAAGGTAGAGCTTCAGCCATTTACAACCATCTCAGTAGTTGTAATAGCATTGTAAAGGTAGAGCTTCAGCCATTTACAACCATCTGAGTAGTTGTAATAGCATTGTAAAGGTAGAGCTTCAGCCATTTACAACCATCTCAGTAGTTGTAATAGCATTGTAAAGGTAGAGCTTCAGCCATTTACAACCATCTCAGTAGTTGTAATAGCACTGTAAAGGTAGAGCTTCAGCCATTTACAACCATCTCAGTAGTTGTAATAGCACTGTAAAGGTAGAGCTTCAGCCATTTACAACCATCTCAGTAGTTGTAATAGCACTGTAAAGGTAGAGCTTCAGCCATTTACAACCATCTCAGTAGTTGTAATAGCACTGTAAAGGTAGAGCTTCAGCCATTTACAACCATCTCAGTAGTTGTAATAGCATTGTAAAGGTGTAATAGCACTGTAAAGGTAGAGCTTCAGCCATTTACAACCATCTCAGTAGTTGTAATAGCACTGTAAGGTAGAGCTTCAGCCATTTACAACCATCTCAGTAGTTGTAATAGCATTGTAAAGGTAGAGCTTCAGCCATTTACAACCATCTCAGTAGTTGTAATAGCACTGTAAAGGTAGAGCTTCAGCCATTTACAACCATCTCAGTAGTTGTAATAGCACTGTAAAGGTAGAGCTTCAGCCATTTACAACCATCTCAGTAGTTGTAATAGCATTGTAAAGGTAGAGCTTCAGCCATTTACAACCATCTCAGTAGTTGTAATAGCACTGTAAAGGTAGAGCTTCAGCCATTTACAACCATCTCAGTAGTTGTAATAGCACTGTAAAGGTAGTAATAGCACTAAAGGTCAGCCATTTACAACCATCTCAGTAGTTGTAATAGCATTGTAAAGGTAGAGCTTCAGCCATTTACAACCATCTCAGTAGTTGTAATAGCACTGTAAAGGTAGAGCTTCAGCCATTTACAACCATCTCAGTAGTTGTAATAGCACTGTAAAGGTAGAGCTTCAGCCATTTACAACCATCTCAGTAGTTGTAATAGCATTGTAAAGGTAGAGCTTCAGCCATTTACAACCATCTCAGTAGTTGTAATAGCACTGTAAAGGTAGAGCTTCAGCCATTTACAACCATCTCAGTAGTTGTAATAGCATTGTAAAGGTAGAGCTTCAGCCATTTACAACCATCTCAGTAGTTGTAATAGCACTGTAAAGGTAGAGCTTCAGCCATTTACAACCATCTCAGTAGTTGTAATAGCATTGTAAAGGTAGAGCTTCAGCCATTTACAACCATCTCAGTAGTTGTAATAGCATTGTAAAGGTAGAGCTTCAGCCATTTACAACCATCTCAGTAGTTGTAATAGCATTGTAAAGGTAGAGCTTCAGCCATTTACAACCATCTGAGTAGTTGTAATAGCATTGTAAAGGTAGAGCTTCAGCCATTTACAACCATCTCAGTAGTTGTAATAGCATTGTAAAGGTAGAGCTTCAGCCATTTACAACCATCTCAGTAGTTGTAATAGCACTGTAAAGGGAGCTTCAGCCATTTACAACCATCTCAGTAGTTGTAATAGCACTGTAAAGGTAGAGCTTCAGCCATTTACAACCATCTCAGTAGTTGTAATAGCACTGTAAAGGTAGAGCTTCAGCCATTTACAACCATCTCAGTAGTTGTAATAGCACTGTAAAGGTAGAGCTTCAGCCATTTACAACCATCTCAGTAGTTGTAATAGCATTGTAAAGGTAGAGCTTCAGCCATTTACAACCATCTCAGTAGTTGTAATAGCACTGTAAAGGTAGAGCTTCAGCCATTTACAACCATCTGAGTAGTTGTAATAGCGTTGTAAAGGTAGAGCTTCAGCCATTTACAACCATCTCAGTAGTTGTAATAGCACTGTAAAGGTAGAGCTTCAGCCATTTACAACCATCTCAGTAGTTGTAATAGCACTGTAAAGGTAGAGCTTCAGCCATTTACAACCATCTCAGTAGTTGTAATAGCATTGTAAAGGTAGAGCTTCAG
>NC_068447.1:13636316-13826316 GCF_023373465.1 Oncorhynchus keta
GCTGTGATTGGTTTAACACTGATCCACTGTACATGATAAACAGCTGCTATGGAGAGGTTTCCAAACTATTTTGGCCCGTGACCTCATTTTGATAGAAAAATAATAATTGAGGCTTCACCATGTAAAATAAGTGATGTAATCAACGGCCAATGTTTACATTTTTTTTGGGGCTATGACAGTCTATTACAAATGAGTCCGTCAGTACTTTGACAGTGTTTTCAATCTAAAGGAAGTATGGTCTTGAGAAGTTCAGAAGATCATCAGGCAATCATTTTGTATGATCTTCTAGTGAAGAAAACACTTTCATCATTGATGATGTTGTTTTCCCTCAGTCTAATTTAGTACCTGAGAATCTGGTCCACTCTGTTCTAATGAGTCCTGCTCGTGAGGATTGTTACACATGATTCCACATGTTCATGTGAGTCTTATCTTTCAGTGATGGGGTCATAGTAGAATATTTTGTGGCTTAAACCATACTAAAGGTAGAGCCACATTTGTAGGAATAAAACAGAAACTGCTCTGTTTACTACAACCGCATCTTGCAGCGAACAAAGGTTAATGATGTCACCAGCCTGTTCTACTCCTGAACGTAAAGCACAGTTTCTTTCACTGGGATTCCCCATTTTCACATCAATTGATTCCACAGGATTTGGAAAAGCACATAGCTGTCTAAATAAGTCAGAGCATAAAGCAAGCCATGAGGGGAAAAAATCGTCCATAGAACTCAGAGACAGGATTGTGTCGAACACAGATCTGGGGAAGGGTACCAAAACATTTCTGCAGTATTGAAGGTCCCCAAGAACACAGTGGACTGCATTATTCTTAAATGGAAGAAGTTTGGAACCACCAAGACTCTTCCAAGAGCTGGCCGCCCAGCCAAACTGAGTAATCAGGGGAGAAGGGCCTCTAGTCTGGGAGGTGACCACTCCTTGAGAAGCTGATGGTCACTCTGACAGAGAATTTACCAAAATGCACCTCCAGAGGTCCTCTGTGCTTTGAACAGAGATGAGAGAAACTCCTTGATAGACAGCCATCTCTGCAGCGCTCCACCAATCAGGTATTTATTGCTTGAGTGGCCAGTACCCGGAATGCCACTCCTCAGTAAAAGGCACATGACAGCCCCCTTGGAATTTACCAAAATGCACCTGAAGGATTCTCAGACCATGAGAAACAAGATTCTCTGGGTCTGATGAAACGAACTAGCGGAGTTGAACTCCAAGAGCACTAGACCGAGGCAAAGGTTCACCTTCAAACAGGACCACAACCCTAAGAGAACAGCCAAGACAATGGCCAAGTGGCCTTTATGTTTTCTCAGTGAGAAAGTTGTGGGACAAGTTTTACACTCCTGAATCCAAATGTCCTTCAGTGGCCCAGCCAAAGCCCTGCCTCTAACATCTCTGGAGAGACCTGAAAAGAGTACAAACGAGATAATTAGCAGCGACGCACTATCTGCATCCAACTTGACAGAGCTTGAGAGGATCTACAGAGAAGAATGGGATAAACTCCCCAAATACAGGTAGTAGCATAGAGAGCTTGTAGCATCATACCCAAAAAGACTCAAGGCTGTTATTCACTGCCAATGGTGCTTCAACAAAGTAAAGAGTAAAGGGTCTGAATACTGGGATTCCACATGTAGCAATGTCATATTTTTTATTGATCAATTTGCAAACATTTATAAAAACGTGTTTTTACAGAGAATGTGTTATTTTTTCCGTAGTGGGGGAATTGTACGAAGATTGATGAGGGGAAAACTATTTGATCAATTTTAGAATAAGGCTGTAAAGTAACAAAATTAGGAAAAAGTCAAGGAGGTCTGAATACATTTTGAATGCACTGTAAGGTCTTGATTCACTCATATCAATTAGAAAGCCTAAAGATAAATAATATTCCACTACTGGGATACAATGGTCCACACTGGGATTCCACATTGAAAATCCACTCAGCCACATAGTAAGACAGAGAGAATGTGTTATACTCTATTCCACTGACATGACGAGGGCAGGGAGTCTAGCAGAGAGAATGTGTTAAGACTACTGGACCTGTAAACAGAGAGAATGTGTTATTTTGGGATTCCACATAGTAGCACAGAGAGAATGTGACTAGTAGGTCAACAGAGAGAATGTGTTAATCTATTGATGTGCCCTGGGATTTGAGAGAAGGCATTTGCTTCTGGAAGTCGCTCAGAGTAGCACAGAGAGAATCTGCTAAAATGACTGTCCACATAGTAGCACATGACAAGGTGACTAATGGGACATAGTAGCACAGAGAGGATTCCACAAGACATCAATGCAGAGTGTTATTCCACTGGGATTCCACATAGAGTTATTCCAATGAGAATGTGGTATTCCACTCTGGATTCCAATATAAATGACTTTACACTCCTGGGATTCCACATAGTAGCAAGAAGAATGTGTTATTCCCAGTTCTAGTAGCACAGAATGTGTTATTCCTGATAGTAGCACAGAGAGAATGTGTTATTCCCTCCTGGGGATTCATAGTAGCACAGAGAATGTGCAGCAAAGGGAGAATGTGAAGTTCCACTACTGGGATTTAGTTTGACTGTTATTACACTACAGGGATTCCACATAAGTGAATCATAGTAACAGAGATATGTGTTATTCCACTACTGCACCTGGGATTCATAGTAGCAAGTGTTAGCACAAGAAACAGCCTGTTATTCCAGGATTCCACATAGTAGCACAGAGAGAAATCCACTATGGGATTCCACATAGTAGCACAAAACAAACATAGTAGCACAGAGAGAATGTGTTATTCCACTACTGGGATTCCACATAGTTTCAGACAGAATGTGTTATTCCAACTGGGATTCCACATAGTAGCACAGGAAATAGCACAGAGAATGTGTTATTCCACTACTTTTATTCCACATTCAATAGAAGCCATCTGGGATTCCATGCTGGCTCATAGTAGCACAGAGAGAATGTGTTATTCCACACTCCACAAACAGAGAGAATGTGAGATTCACAGAGAATGTGTTATTAGTAGCACAGAGAGAATGTGTTATTCCACTACTGGGAGCACAAAGGATTTACATATTTGTATGGTTATTACTCCTGGGATTCCACAAAACAGTGAAGCTAGATTCCATTCAGGTTCCTTTATTAAAACAGAGAGAGTGAAGCTAGATCTCATTCAGGATCCTTTATTAAAAACAGTGAATCTAGATCTAATTTGAGGAATATACACAAATTCCACATAGTAGCACAGAGAGAATGTGTTATTCCACTACTGGGATTCCACATAGTAGCACAGAAAAAATGTGTTATTCCACTCCTGGGATTCCACATAGTAGCACAGAGAGAATGTGTTATTCCACTACTGGGATTCCACATAGTAGCACAGAGAGAATGTGTTATTCCACTCCTGGGATTCCACATAGTAGCACAGAGAGAATGTGTTATTCCACTACTGGGATTCCACATAGTAGCACAGAGAGAATGTGTTATTCCACTACTGGGATTCCACATAGTAGCACAGAGATGTGTTAATGATTCCACATAGTAGCACAGAGAGAATGTGTTATTCCACTACTGGGATTCCACATTCCAGAGAGAATGTGTTATTCCATAGTCCACATAGTAGCACAGAGAGAATGTGTTATTCCACTACTGGGATTCCACATAGTAGCACAGAGAGAATGTGTTATTCCACTCCTGGGATTCCACATAGTAGCACAGAATGTGTTATTCCAGAATGTGTGTTATTCCACTACTGGGATTCCACATAGTAGCACAGAGAGAATGTGTTATCCACACCACTCTACTGGGTTATTCACAGAGAATGTGTTATTCCACTACTGGGATTCCACATAGTAGCACAGAGAGAATGTGTTATTCCACTCCTGGGATTCCACATAGTAGCACAGAGAGAATGTGTTATTCCACTACTGGGATTCCACATAGTAGCACAGAGAGAATGTGTTATTCCACTCCTGGGATTCCACATAGTAGCACAGAGAGAATGTGTTATTCCACTCCTGGGATTCCACATAGTAGCACAGAGAGAATGTGTTATTCCACTACTGGGATTCCACATAGTAGCACAGAGAGAATGTGTTATTCCACTACTGGGATTCCACATAGTAGCACAGAGAGAATGTGTTATTCCACTCCTGGGATTCCACATAGTAGCACAGAGAGAATGTGTTATTCCACCCCAGAGGGATCAACTGAAGACCTCTGAAATAAAGAGTTACCACATGTGACGAGGATGGAAAACTGTACACAACAACAGTGGTTGTAGTGAATGACCTCATAAAAGTGTGTCATCATGTATGAAAAGGTCAATCAGTTTACTGATGACACACTGTACGTCTTTCTCATGCCGTCATTCACAACAACTACTGTCATGTGCTGTACTGTATGTGTCCTTAACATAAACCTGAATCTTCCACCTGAAGCTCTGAAGCTCGGCGTCCTCAGCCACATAAAGCATGACTATGATGCGTGTACCTCTACATTCCAATGTCTGCTGTATGCCAGGCCATGGACGGGCACAACATTCCATTTGAGGTCATTCTTGAAGCACTCTCATTCCATTGTAAACGTCACTCTACAGGGAACACAAATGACGAACACTAATTACAAACAATAATACAAAAAAATACAAAAAAACGTCGATTTCATAATCTCAAAACAGAACTGTTCCTCAATGGGTGTTTTCATTTTCTAACACAAGATTTCATAATCCCCCTTCCTCCTTCCTCTCCTCTTCCTCCATCTACTTAAACTTACAGACTTGGTTCATCATTTTGTTTCAGAGCTGTTTTGTCTCAAAATGGCATATTCATACAAGTTTTAGAAATCTGCTTGCCTGTTTATAAGGTATGCTTGTTCAGGTGTACACCAGTCTTCATAAACCTCTTCAAAGCTAGAGGGGAATCCACAGCTACCCATTACATGATATCACCTGCACAGGGGCTACATATCTGCATCTCAGTGCTTTTGAATAGGTACCCGCACCTCATTATGGCTGAAATGATTTTAGTGTGCAGAGCTCTCATGATAAATAATGGACAGACACAATGCAGGCAGTTGGACTATATTTGCTTTTAGTCTTGCCCTTCACGGTACCTCTGTTTAAAAAGGGAAATGCAACCCAAGCCGACTGCGTCTATTGGCTTCAAGCCCAGGGCGAGGGACTGAGAGACTGCAGCATCGCTGTCAGACTAGACCGGGACCAACACGTTCTTTCAGACCAAGGACAATCTACATATATTACTCAAAATATCCCCAAGATATGGATATACAATCAAGAAAATGAAAATTATACAGACAAGTCACTGACAGTCTGGCTGTAACAGATAACCTTTTAATGGAACTTTATTCAGAGGATGATCATTTGAGGTTTTTGTTCTTTACTTTTTAATATTTCATCTGGAATGTTCTACCATCATACCCAGAGCCTTTGGTCTGCATAGCCGAGCGCTAAAGCTGTTGACGTCAAAAGTTACAATATATGTGTAACTCTGTGTTGTTGTATGTGTCAAACTGCTTTGCTTTATCTTGGCCAGGTCGCAGTTGTAAATGAGAACTTGTTCTCAACTAGCCAACCTGGTTAAATAAAGGTGAAATAAAATGTTTGTTTTTTTTGCTCTTTCACTTTAAAGAAGTGAAAACCTTGGAAAAATGGGTTCCAAAAGGGATCCTCACCTGTCTCCATAGGAGAATACTTTTTGATTCCTGGTAGAACCGTTTTTGGTATCAGGTATAAGTTAACCTCTCCAGACTGTGTACCTGCCTACCCCTCTACCCTCGTCTCCAGACTGTGTACCTGCCTACCCCTCTACCCTCCTCTCCAGACTGTGTACCTGCCTACCCCTCTACCCTCCTCTCCAGACTGTGTACCTGCCTACCCCTCTACCCTCGTCTCCAGACTGTGTACCTGCCTACCCCTCTACCCTCCTCTCCAGACTGTGTACCTGCCTACCCCTCTACCCTCCTCTCCAGACTGTGTACCTGCCTACCTCTCTACCCTCCTCTCCAGACTGTGTACCTGCCTACCTCTCTACCCTCCTCTCCAGACTGTGTACCTGCCTACCCCTCTACCCTCCTCTCCAGACTGTGTACCTGCCTACCCCTCTACCCTCCTCTCCAGACTGTGTACCTGCCTACCCCTCTACCCTCCTCTCCAGACTGTGTACCTGCCTACCTCTCTACCCTCCTCTCCAGACTGTGTACCTGCCTACCTCTCTACCCTCCTCTCCAGACTGTGTACCTGCCTACCCCTCTACCCTCCTCTCCAGACTGTGTACCTGCCTACCTCTCTACCCTCCTCTCCAGACTGTGTACCTGCCTACCCCTCTACCCTCCTCTCCAGACTGTGTACCTGCCTACCCCTCTACCCTCCTCTCCAGACTGTGTACCTGCCTACCTCTCTACCCTCCTCTCCAGACGGTGTACCTGCCTTCCACCTCTACCCTCCTCTCCAGACTGTGTACCTGCCTACCCCTCTACCCTCCTCTCCAGACTGTGTACCTGCCTGCCACCTCTACCCTCCTCTCCAGACTGTGTACCTGCCTACCTCTCTACCCAACCTCTCCAGACGGTGTACCTGCCTGCCACCTCTACCCTCCTCTCCAGACTGTGTACCTGCCTACCTCTCTACCCTCCTCTCCAGACCTCGTGTTCTCACTCAGCTCTTTTAGACATTGACGTTATTATCTGAGTGTGGTATCGAGACAGGAATCCATCCTATAGTCTAGGTAGGACAGCAGCGAGGGGCAGAGACAGAGAGGAGGAGGAGAGACAGAGTGAGAGAGACAGAGTGAGAGAGACAGAGTGAGAGAGACAGAGACAGAGACAGAGACAGAGACAGAGACAGAGACAGAGAGACAGAGAGACAGACAGACAGACAGACAGACAGACAGACAGACAGACAGACAGACAGACAGACACACAGAGACAGACACAGAGAGACAGAGAGATATACAGAGATAGACAAAAATAGAGAGACAGAGAGACAGACAGAGAGACACATAGACAGACACACAGAGACAGACAGAGAGAGACAGAGAGACAGACAGAGAGAGAGAGACAGAGAGACAGACACAGACAGACAGAGAGACACATAGACAGACACACAGAGACAGACACAGAGAGACAGACAGATAGAGACATACAGAGAGACATACAGAGAGACAGACACAGAGAGACAGACACAGAGAGACAGAGAGACAGACACAGAGAGACAGAGAGAAAGACAGAGAGACAGACAGACAGAGAGAGACATACAGAGAGACAGACACAGAGAGACAGACGCAGAGAGACAGACACAGAGAGACAGAGAGAAACAGACAGAGAGAGACAGAGAGAGAGACATACAGAGAGACATACAGAGAGAGACAGAGAGACATACAGAGAGACAGAGAGACATACAGAGAGACCGAGAGAGAGGAGGAAGAGAGAGTAGTGAAGGTAAAAAGTAAAGAGCAGAGAAATGGACACCAGCTAAATGGAAAGGTGTGGTGATAATAAGGAAAGGAGGTGTGAGTGCCGGCTTGTCAGGACGCCAGAGGTGGATAAGTGGAAGAGGTGGGCCAAGGACAAATAAAAGGGTAAGGAAGAGGAAGTCCAGGAGAGATCAAGGAAACAAGAGGAGAATGGGGGGGGGGACAGGCTGATGATCAAGAGGACACCAGTGAAGATGCTGTTTGTGACCATGTCAAAGGGCTCAGGTGGAATGTTGTGGCTCTCTAAGCAGGAAGGGCATTCTAAATGCCCCCTATGCTCCAATGGATAAGGAGTCTGCTATTTAGAGGAGTCAGTCAGTGTGCCAGGGGATCTGAATGTCCTGGAAGAACACAATGTAGACAATGTGTACATTCTAGCGAATACTCTAACGCGGATTAAAGAAAGTCATTAGGCAAGAATAAAAATAACAGTGACTTTAATCTTTACATGGCAGTCAAAGTATTCTATATAAAACAGAAAACGAAGTAAATCTAAAATAATAGATTGTCACCGTTTATTTACCTCTAACTAGATGTTGCTATCTTCCATTTTCATTTTGAGTTTGAGGTGACCATTGCCCTAAGGGATAACCGTACCAAAATATTAGATCAATCAAAGCAGACCCATTGAAGTTAAATGAAACCTGATGGACCTTACACTAAACAGAGGTTCAATAAGCTGTACTGTATAGACTGACCATCACATCACAACTACAGGAAGAGAAAGTCTGTGGCCTAACCAAGATGATCAAATCCAAACATCAAATCAAATGTTATTAGTCACATGCACAGAATACAACAGGTTGTAGACCTTACCGTGAAATGCTTACTTACAAGCCCTTAACCTTAACCAACAATGAGTCAATGTGGAGGCTATATACAGGGGGTACCGGTACTGAGAGGCATTAGATCGCAATCAACAGTATATCATACACAACCCATATCTAATGTTTACTGCAGCTACAAAAGAGATTATCGTGGACTTCAGGAAACAGCAGAGGAAGCACCCCCCTATCCACATCGACGGTACAGTAGTGGAGAAGGTGGAAAGTTCCTGGGCGTACACATTACAGAAAAACTGAAATGGTCCACACACACACACAGAGTTGTGAAGAAGGCGCAACAATGTCTCTTCAACCTGAGGAGGATGAAGAAATGTGGCTTGTCACCCAAAACCCTGACAAACTATTACAGATGCACAATCGAGAGCATCCTGTCGGGCGTTGTCACCGCCTGGTACAGCAACTGCACCGCCCTCAACCGCAAGGATCTCAAGAGGGTGGTGCGGTCTGCAGAACACATCACTGGGGGCAAACTACCTTCCCTCCATGACACCTACAGCACCCGATGTCACAGGAAGGCCAAAAAGATCATGAAGGACAACAGCCACCCGAGCCACTGTCTGTTCACACCGTTATCCTCTAGAAGGCGAGGTCAGTACAGGTGCATCAAAGCTGAGACAGAGAGATTGAGAAACAGCTTCTAACTCAAGGCCATCAGACTGCTAAACAGCCATCCCTAACTCAGAGAGGCTGCTGCCTACATTGACACCCAATCACTGGACACTTTAATAAATGGTCTTGGTAGCCATTTGATTAGCTGTTCAGGAGTCTTATGACTTGGGGGTAGAAGCTGTTTAGAAGCCTCTTGGACTTAGACTTGGCGCTCCGGTACCACTTGCCCTGCAGTAGCAGAGAGAACAGTCTATGACTAGGGTGGCTGGAGACTTTGCCCATTTTTAGGGCCTTCCTCTGACACCGCCTGGTATAGAGGTCCTGGATGGCAGGAAGGTTGGCCCCAGTGATGTACTCGACCGTATGCACTACCCTCTGTAGCGCCTTGCGGTCAGAAGCCGAGCAGTTGCCATACCAGGCAGTGATGCAACCAGTCAGGGTGCTCTCAATGGTGCAGCTGTAAAATCTTTTAAGGATCTGAAGACCCATGCCAAATCTTTTCAGTCTCCTGAGGTGGAATAGGTTTTGTCGTGCCCTCTTCATGAGATGGTATGCTTGTGTTATTGACTGTACGCTTGTTTATTACATGTGTAACTCTGTGTTGTTGTTTCTGCTTTGCTTTATCTTGGCCAGGTCGCAGTTGTAAATGAGAACTTGTTCTCAACTAGCCTACCTGGTTATATAAAGGTGAAATTAATAAAAAATAAAAAATGGTAGTTTGTTGTTCATGTGGACGCCAAAGAACTACAGCCCCGTCGATGAGAATGGGGGTGTGCTCGGTCCTTTTTTCCTGTAGTCCACAATCATCTCCTTTGTCTTGATCACGTTCAGGGAGAAGTTGTTGTCCTTGCACCATATGGTCAGGTCTGTGACCTCCTCCCTATAGGTGTCATGCCTTGACCTTAGAGATCCTTTTTATGTCTCTATTTGGTTTGGTCAGGGTGTGATTTGGGGTGGGTATTCTATGTTCTATTATTTGTATTTCTATGTTTTGGCCGGGTAGGGTTGTCAATCAGGGACAGCTGTCTATTGTTGTCTCTGATTGAGAACCATACTTAGGTAGCCCTGTTTTCTACCTGTCTTTGTGGGAAGTTGACTTTGTTTATGGCACATAGCCTTTAGCATCATGGTTTGTTTGGTAGTGTTTATTGTTTTGTTAGGTGTCTTTTTCTAATAAAAAGAGAATGTACGCTAACCACGCTGCGCCTTGGTCCTCTTCTTTCAACGGCCGTGACAATAGGCTGTCTCATCGTTGTCGGTGATCAGGTCTACCACTGTTGTGTCATCAGCAAACTTAATGATGGCATTGTAAGATAATGCCACTATAATGCCACTTTAATAATATCTTACATTACTCTTATCACATGTATATGAGGGGTGTCAGGTAGCATAGTGGTTAGAGCGTTTGGGGGGTAACCGAAAGGTTGGTGGATCGAATCCCAGAGCTGACAAGGTAAAACTCATTCTACCCCTGAACAAGGCAGTTAACCCACTGTTCCTAGGCCGTCATTGTCAATAAGAATTTGTTCTTATCTGACTTGCCTAGTTAAATTTAAAGAATATACTGTCTTGAGACCCAATCACTGGACACTTGAATAAATGGATCACTAGTCATTTTAAATATCGTTTACATATCTTACATTACTTATATCACATGTATAAACTGTATTTTATACCATCTAGTGCACCTGCCTATGCTACTCGGCCATCGCTCATCCATAAATTTACATGTACATATTCTCATTCACCCCCTTTAGATTTGTGTGTATTAGGTAGTTGTTGGGAATTGTTAGATTACTTGTTATATATTACTGCACTGTTGGAACTAGAAACACTAATTTCGCTGCACTCGCATTAACATCTGCTTACCATGTGTATGTGACCAATACGATTTGATTGGATTTGATTGGACTTTGGTGTGGATGCCATGTGTGGTTGTTTATTTCAAGTCTTTTTGCTAATGGTCATTTCCTGGTTTACTACACTATTTCAGAATAGACTAATAATATTGTTTTGTCAATATTTGTCAACTAGCCTATATGCACATTTTTGCAAGTAGCTCATGAACTTTTCTCTAAGTTAATATTTGTTTATACTGTACACGCAATTAACAAGAAATTACGTAGGCAAAAGTCATTATTCTTAAGATGAACGATCACGATTGGCCCATTCGATTTACTTAGGCTCAGTTACTGGTGCATTAACATCGAATTAGCAAACAATATACTATGCAATCTCTCTCTTTTAAAAACCACTGCATTGAAATTCTATCTTCTGGGTGGCCAGTTGGTTATTCTCTGTGCCCCAGCTAAAACTTGAGGCGAAGTGATATATTTTTGTAAATATAAAAAGATATACAGTACGTTCGGCCTCTGGTTATTATGTATAAACTGTCTGACTGGAGTGAAGGACCTGGAAGGTTAATGGTATTGTGAGGTAAATATTACCCCAGAGAAGAGGTTCCTCTGCAGCATCTGGTTTCTCTTAAAGTGGAATATCAATTCTATACTACTAGAAGCTATAGTAAAATATATACCTCCCTACAGCTTGGGGCTTAGGGAGAAACAAAGAATGCAATTAAAAGCCTTACTCCACCACGCTATCTAATCCATACTCTGCCTATAACTTAACCCTCATGGAAATCGAATTAGCATAATACAAAAATCCCCATACCAATCTGTCAGTTTTAGCTAGAGCTATCCGTTTTTGCATTGGATGTGTCTCAATCCACCACATCCGTCTGTCGCACTTCCACATATGCGGTGACAGAGCTGGAGCGGTGTTTGTCAGACCATGAGACATCCCGAAAACCGGTATTCTCACAAAAGTTAACCCCATAGGTGTCTTGGAACTTATCTGAAGTCGATACAGCCGATCTGCCAACTTCTATATGTAGCGTCCGAACAATTAGGGCTACACACTATGATGCCTCTGTGTAAAGGTGAGACTCTCACGAACACATGCATGTTTGTTGTTTTAATATGGGACTCCGACAGGCCTCACAAGACTCGTCTGAAGGTCCCCTGGTACCAGTTGAAAAAAATGTATGGAAGTTTATATGGAAATGGGGGGTCCCTAGTCAGTTGTACAACTGAATGCATTCAACCGAAATATGTCTTCCGCATTTAACTCAACCCCTCTGAATCAGAGAGGTGCGGGGGGGCTGCCATAACCGACATCAACTGTTTAGTTCCAAAGATAAGGTGTTATATATGTTTTGTTTCCTGATCTTTCTGGTGTCTCTCAGATATAGGCTTTATACCTGTTTGAGGTATATGGCCAATATACTACATCTACGGGCTGTTCTTAGTCACAAAGCGAAGTGTCTGGATAGAGCCATTAGCTGTGGTATATTGGCCATATACCTCAAACAGGTTACCAACATAATTAGAACAGTAAACAAGTAGTCGTGCATCTTACCCGTGGTATATTGTCCCATATACCACGGCTTTCAGCCAATCAGCATCTAGGGCTTGAGCGACGTGGTTTATAATGGCCTTCATAAAAGAGACATACATTCTCATATAGTCTACTTTTCAGTCATCACGTACAGTACTGTATTCTCTAAAGAAAGAATGACTCGGTCAAAGTAAGTCCTCATGAGCATTTAGAGAATCTTATTATAACCATTATACTGTCATTTTATGCATGACCAAACACCAACACAAAAATAACGTAATTCTATTTGGCCTACTATAAGTCTGGAATAAAACTGTATTTTATCATACTAACAGAATAACCGACTGTAGACTGCCATTGTCGACCAGCCCAAGCTTTTGTACTCAACGAATGTGACAAATAACATTTTATTAGATTTTCCATCAATATTAAAGACAATCATCTGTCAGGGAAATTACATTTAAATCAAGTCTCAATAATAGCAGATTGCTCAAGTGCAACGGAGAACTGTCATGTAGTTGTCGGACAAACTGTCTTTTTTTTCTTCATAGAAGGAACTAAAGGACCAACCTAACTGTGCCATTGAGATATTTTCATATATATTACTGTAAAGTATGTTCATGAATAATGTAAATAGCACCATGCAATAATTATTTAACAAAAATTCACTCAATTCAAAAAGACCTTCAATTTTAGATTATAGAAACATATCACATTCACAGTGTAGCTTCTGTACATACAATTGATTGAAATGTAATTTAGCTAAGCGTCTATGTCCTTTTCAGTACCACATACAGTAGATGGCATGTGCAATGCAAGCATAGCTTCTCCCATTCCAACAGTTCATCAAAACAGTGTAATATTCAATTGAATATGATTTATTGATTAGACACGTATAAAAGTTGCAGGAGGAAGGATTGGTATTTTGTGTTACTATGCTCTTTGCTCGTCCCTGATATTGAATTTTTATTATTTTTTTTACAGCTCTTTCTTCAGTGATCCTGTGGTATGCAGCTGAAATGGAGCGACAGAACCACACACACACCTGAGTTAGACACAAGAGCACTGTGCATTGACGTTGGTATTCAACACGTTCACTCCATCCTGCTTGACAGACCTGAAGAGATTATAATTGTTTTATTACAGTATCAACGTCAACTTTGTTCACACCTTTAATGGCATTGATGTGCTCGTCTCAGTGGTCTAAAACTGTCCTTTTAAAATGAAGGAGTAGTACAAGTAGTGTTGTGAAGCAAGTACAATCATATGGAGGTATGAAACCTTTGGATTATGGGTAGTATGTGCATTGATTTATCAGAGGCAGCTTTTTATGCATGTCCTGGGGAACGTTATCTCTCGTCCTGGGGAACGTTATCTCTCGTCCTGGGGAACGTTATCTCTCATCCTGGGGAACGTTATCTCTCATCCTGGGGAATGTTATCTCTCCTCCTGGGGAACGTTATCTCATGTCCGGGGGAACGTTATCTCTCATCCTGGGGAACGTTATCTCTCGTCCTGGGGAACGTTATCTCTCGTCCTGGGGAACGTTATCTCTCGTCCTGGGGAACGTTATCTCGTCCTGGGGAACGTTATCTCTCGTCCTGGGGAACGTTATCTCTCGTCCTGGGGAACGTTATCTCTCGTCCTGGGGAACGTTATCTCTCCTCCTGGGGAACGTTATCTCTCGTCCTGAATGGGGCTGGTAGATACAGCCTGAATAGGGCTGGTAGATAGAGCCTGAATAGGGCTGGTAGATAGAGCCTGAATGGGGCTGGTAGATAGAGCCTGAATGGGGCTGGTAGATACAGCCTGAATGGGGCTGGTAGATACAGCCTGAATGGGGCTGGTAGATACAGCCTGAATGGGGCTGGTAGATACAGCCTGAATAGGGCTGGTAGATACAGCCTGAATAGGGCTGGTAGATAGAGCCTGAATGGGGCTGGTAGATACAGCCTGAATGGGGCTGGTAGATACAGCCTGAATAGGGCTGGTAGATAGAGCCTGAATGGGGCTGGTAGATACAGCCTGAATGGGGCTGGTAGATACAGCCTGAATAGGGCTGGTAGATACAGCCTGAATGGGGCTGGTAGATACAGCCTGAATGGGGCTGGTAGATACAGCCTGAATGGGGCTGGTAGATACAGCCTGAATGAGGCTGGTAGATACAGCCTGAATGGGGCTGGTAGATACAGCCTGAATGGGTCTGGAAGATACAGACTGAATGGGGCTGGTAGATACAGCCTGAATGGGGCTGGTAGATACAGCCTGAATGGGGCTGGTAGATACATCCTAAATGGGGCTGGTAGATACATCCTGAATGGGGCTGGTAGATACAGCCTGAATGGGGCTGGTAGATACAGCCTGAATGGGGCTGGTAGATACAGCCTGAATAGGGCTGGTAGATACAGCCTGAATAGGGCTGGTAGATACAGCCTGAATGGGGCTGGTAGATAGAGCCTGAATGGGGCTGGTAGATACAGCCTGAATGAGGCTGGTAGATACAGCCTGAATGGGGCTGGTAGATACAGCCTGAATGGGGCTGGTAGATAGAGCCTGAATGGGGCTGGTAGATACAGCCTGAATGAGGCTGGTAGATACAGCCTGAATTGGGCTGTTAGATAGAGCCTGAATGGGGCTGGAAGATAGAGCCTGAATGGGGCTGGTAGATACAGCCTGAATGGGTCTGGACGATACAGACTGAATGGGGCTGGTAGATACAGCCTGAATGGGGCTGGTAGATACAGCCTGAATGGGGCTGGTAGATACATCCTAAATGGGGCTGGTAGATACATCCTGAATGGGGCTGGTAGATACAGCCTGAATGGGGCTGGTAGATACAGCCTGAATGGGGCTGGTAGATACAGCCTGAATAGGGAAAACTGCCCTGCCAGTCCTGGTAGATACAGCCTGAATAGGGCTGGTAGATAGAGCCTGAATGGGGCTGGTAGATACAGCCTGAATAGGGCTGGTAGATACAGCCTGAATAGGGCTGGTAGATACAGCCTGAATGGGGCTGGTAGATAGAGCCTGAATGGGGCTGGTAGATACAGCCTGAATGAGGCTGGTAGATACAGCCTGAATGGGGCTGGTAGATAGCCCTGAATGGGGCTGGTAGATAGCCCTGAATGGGGCTACTACTGAAGATACAACTTTGGGGTATTGAGCAGTCAGTAGTCCCAGTCATGTTGTACAACTATTTCTCCCCAAGTCTATTAAATCCCAGATCTAGGGAAACAGCACTATGGGAACATTGTTAAAGTGGGAAGGAGACTATTTTCCCCCCTAAACACCTGCCTCGGTGTAACCACTGCCCTGCCCATTCTTGGTGTAACCACTGCCCTGCCCAGTCCCGGTGTAACCACTGCCCTGCCCAGTCCCGGTGAACCCACTGCCCTGCCCAGTCCCGGTGAAACCACTGCCCTGCCCAGTCCCGGTGAAACCACTGCCCTGCTCAGTCCCGGTGAAACCACTGCCCTGCCCAGTCCCGGTGAAACCACTGCCCTGCCCAGTCCCGGTGTAACCAGTGGCCTGCCCAGTCCCGGTGAAACCACTGCCCTGCCCAGTCCCGGTGTAACCAGTGGCCTGCCCAGTCCCGGTGTAACCAGTGGCCTGCCCAGTCTCGGTGTAACCAGTGGCCTGCCCAGTCTCAGTGTAACCAGTGGCCTGCCCAGTCCCAGTGCTGAGCCCAGCCCAGTCTGATAAGGCTGGCTGTAATGGCTGAAAGCGGAGGCGATGCATCCCAGCATTCTCCTGTGATTAATTTTAGAATTGACAGAGGACATAAATCCAGAACTGTGCATAAAAGGTGTTAAATTAGTGGCTGTGCTGAGAATGAATGTGAGGCATCACTCCTCGCAACAGAGTCCTCTGAACACTGCAAATTACCTCATAACTTAAGGAGAAACATGACATTGAATTGCCATTTGGCCAATTTTTACAGGTTTTGTCACCTCAACTGTACATTAACGCGCTGATTGTTCATGTTCAATTACTCAGTTTCCAATTCTTAAACCATTCACTTTTAGGCCTACAGTAGGTGAAGTATGGGTCGAGGTTTGTAGACCCGAAATAAAGATTTAGATCACCTGTTAATTGTCTCAACAAATATTGTAGTTACATGATTGGATGTACAAGACTACAAAAGGCAACTTAAACTACTGTACCCCAGGAATACAGCAACAAGGTGAGAAAATTTACACATATATAAATACGGGTGTGATTATATTACAGTTGCAATGGTTATTTCCATTTATGTAATTCTGATTAATGGTTGAGAGTTCATTAGCATACAGAGGAGTGGAATTTGCAGAAAACATTTCATGAAAATGAGAAAGCTCGCTTTAGAAATGTGTTCCTCTCTGTCTATTTTCAGAGAGAGATTGGGAGCTGCTGTCTCCTGGAGACGACACAACTTTTAAAAGTGAGGATTTCACTGGACAGTTACTTTAAATATTCCCCATGTAATGTTAATGGGTCACTGACATGGCTGCCATAGAATGTTGTAGTGTCATGTTAATGGGTCACTAACATGGCTGCCATAGAATGTTGTAGTGTCATGTTAATGGGTCACTAACATGGCTGCCATAGAATGTTGTAGCGTCATGTTAATGGGTCACTAACATGGCTGCCATAGAATGTTGTAGTGTCATGTTAATGGGTCACTAACATGGCTGCCATAGAATGTTGTAGTGTCATGTTAATGGGTCACTAACATGGCTGCCATAGAATGTTGTAGTGTCATGTTAATGGGTCACTGACATGGCTGCCATAGAATGTTGTAGTGTCATGTTAATGGGTCACTAACATGGCTGCCATAGAATGTTGTAGTGTCATGTTAATGGATCACTAACATGGCTGCCATAGAATGTTGTAGTGTCATGTTAATGGGTCACTAACATGGCTGCCATAGAATGTTGTAGTGTCATGTTAATGGGTCACTAACATGGCTGCCATAGAATGTTGTAGTGTCATGTTAATGGGTCACTAACATGGCTGCCATAGAATGTTGTAGTGTCATGTTAATGGGTCACTAACATGGCTGCCATAGAATGTTGTAGTGTCATGTTAATGGGTCACTGACATGGCTGCCATAGAATGTTGTAGTGTCATGTTAATGGGTCACTAACATGGCTGCCATAGAATGTTGTAGTGTCATGTTAATGGGTCACTAACATGGCTGCCATAGAATGTTGTAGTGTCATGTTAATGGGTCACTAACATGGCTGCCATAGAATGTTGTAGTGTCATGTTAATGGGTCACTAACATGGCTGCCATAGAATGTTGTAGTGTCATGTTAATGGGTCACTAACATGGCTGCCATAGAATGTTGTAGTGTCATGTTAATGGGTCACTAACATGGCTGCCATAGAATGTTGTAGCGTCATGTTAATGGGTCACTGACATGGCTGCCATAGAATGTTGTAGTGTCATGTTAATGGGTCACTAACATGGCTGCCATAGAATGTTGTAGTGTCATGTTAATGGGTCACTAACATGGCTGCCATAGAATGTTGTAGCGTCATGTTAATGGGTCACTAACATGGCTGCCATAGAATGTTGTAGTGTCATGTTAATGGGTCACTAACATGGCTGCCATAGAATGTTGTAGTGTCATGTTAATGGGTCACTAACATGGCTGCCATAGAATGTTGTAGTGTCATGTTAATGGGTCACTAACATGGCTGCCATAGAATGTTGTAGTGTCATGTTAATGGGTCACTGACATGGCTGCCATAGAATGTTGTAGTGTCATGTTAATGGGTCACTAACATGGCTGCCATAGAATGTTGTAGTGTCATGTTAATGGGTCACTAACATGGCTGCCATAGAATGTTGTAGTGTCATGTTAATGGGTCACTAACATGGCTGCCATAGAATGTTGTAGTGTCATGTTAATGGGTCACTAACATGGCTGCCATAGAATGTTGTAGTGTCATGTTAATGGGTCACTAACATGGCTGCCATAGAATGTTGTAGTGTCATGTTAATGGGTCACTAACATGGCTGCCATAGAATGTTGTAGCGTCATGTTAATGGGTCACTGACATGGCTGCCATAGAATGTTGTAGTGTCATGTTAATGGGTCACTAACATGGCTGCCATAGAATGTTGTAGTGTCATGTTAATGGGTCACTAACATGGCTGCCATAGAATGTTGTAGCGTCATGTTAATGGGTCACTAACATGGCTGCCATAGAATGTTGTAGTGTCATGTTAATGGGTCACTAACATGGCTGCCATAGAATGTTGTAGTGTCATGTTAATGGATCACTAACATGGCTGCCATAGAATGTTGTAGTGTCATGTTAATGGATCACTAACATGGCTGCCATAGAATGTTGTAGTGTCATGTTAATGGATCACTAACATGGCTGCCATAGAATGTTGTAGTGTCATGTTAATGGGTCACTAACATGGCTGCCATAGAATGTTGTAGTGTCATGTTAATGGGTCACTAACATGGCTGCCATAGAATGTTGTAGTGTCATGTTAATGGGTCTCTAACATGGCTGCCATAGAATGTTGTAGTGTCATGTTAATGGGTCACTAACATGGCTGCCATAGAATGTTGTAGTGTCATGTTAATGGGTCACTAACATGGCTGCCATAGAATGTTGTAGTGTCATGTTAATGGGTCACTAACATGGCTGCCATAGAATGTTGTAGCGTCATGTTAATGGGTCACTAACATGGCTGCCATAGAATGTTGTTTTACCTGTCGAGGCTGAAGAAACACAGGGAGTAATCAGCTCTCACATCCCGATTTGGACCTTTTCTGCACAAGACAGTTGTATGTAAGCAAGTGTGTTGCTGACTATGTCTACAGTAACTGTGTAGACAGTTTTTAAAAAGTGTTGCAGACAGTGTCTGTTTTGTTAAATCAACATTGTCCAATAGATGTAACATGGGTTGGCAGTATCAGGTATTGTTAGGAACAGCCAATACCAGAACATTCTGTACAATGTAAACAGTGGTCCTAATTTAGTTAAGGCACAGCAGTAGACAAGAGAGAGGATGACATGGTGGAGTGATTTTGGAAGAATCATAATAACATAATCCAATGTGCAGATCTCAACCGCCAATTGAGTTACAACTTGACATATGCCACTGTACTGGCTGCTACACATCATCTCAACCGCCAATTGAGTTACAACTTGACATATGCCACTGTACTGGCTGCTACACATCATCTCAACCGCCAATTGAGTTACAACTTGACATATGCCACTGTACTGGCTGCTACACATCATCTCAACCGCCAATTGAGTTACAACTTGACATATGCCACTGTACTGGCTGCTACACATCATCTCAACCGCCAATTGAGTTACAACTTGACATATGCCACTGTACTGGCTGCTACACATCATCTCAACCGCCAATTGAGTTACAACTTGACATATGCCACTGTACTGGCTGCTACACATCATCTCAACCGCCAATTGAGTTACAACTTGACATATGCCACTGTACTGGCTGCTGCCACTGTACATCATCTCAACCGCCAATTGAGTTACAACTTGACATATGCCACTGTACTGGCTGCTACACATCATCTCAACCGCCAATTGAGTTACAACTTGACATATGCCACTGTATACACATCATCTCACCGCCAATTGAGTTACAACTTGACATATGCCACTGTACTGCTACACATCATCTCAACCGCCAATTGAGTTACAACTTGACATATGCCACTGTACTGGCTGCTACACATCATCTCAACCGCCAATTGAGTTACAACTTGACATATGCCACTGTACTGGCTGCTACACGTCATCTTCAATGTTCAGTTATGGGCATACTGTTGTAAATATAATTGTATAATTATATATAATTGTTTTCTTGTACTCTTTGTAAGTGGATATGTGACTGAATAAGAGAGAATGCTGTGCGATGCAGAGCTGATCGATTTTCTTCCAACATATTTTAGGGAAGGCATCTTGTAGTTAATGTGTTCACTGACTCTGGAAAAAGCAGGGGCAGGACAGGGAGGGGAACTTGCTCAGACTATCAGGAACATGTTTTGGGGGCCAAATAAAATATGTATAATAGTGTTAGCTCTTCACTGTCATCATGAGGCATCTACATTTCATAAAAAACAATGACCATACCTTGTGGCATGACCGAAATGAGGGAATTGGTTCATTTATAGTGGGCTAGAGAAGAGCATTACAGCTTTAAAATGATATCGAAACAAAACATTGAATTCATAATGACGGAAATGACATAATCTCCTTTGAAAGATGTTTCTCAGCAGCGATACATTATACTGTTTCATTATTAGGCTACATTACTGGATCCAGAACATCCATTAGTCTTCCCTGATCCTTTCCACATCAGATAAAAAAAACATCCAGTTTCACAAAACAAACACTATCCATGGGAGGCTTATTACATTATGGCTTGTGCTAAGATATTTCATGGCATATATTAATATAAATCGCAGTGGAATGCCTTGGGGACAATATGTAGATTCATTATTTTTCTCCATGGAGAAATACTATTTTTAAAAACTTTGGCTATTTGAAAGTTAATGGTTTCCCTCCCTGATTTTCAAGAAAAATAACTATATAAGTTGGTGGTATTTTGTATTTTCATTGTGGACATTTATGTATTCTGAGAACTTGGATGAATATAATTGAAGAGTTTCATTCCAAAACGCAATAGATTTTCAGAAATGTTGGTAACTTGACATTAATTAAAAATACATCTGTGAAAGAGAGCTATACTTTTTTAAATGTTTTATCTTACCATGACATGGGCTAGTGAAAAGACAGACATGATTTAGTTTGAAATATAATTTCAAGGTGATTATTTTTGAGACAAATAGTCATGTATTGTGGCAAAATGCACTTCAAAGAACAGAACTCCAAGAACAACAAATACAAGATGGCGGAGCAGTCAGGCGTCTGTCTTCGTCTTGTCGTGTCCCGTGTATATATCTTTTAATATCTTTTTTCTTTGCATATATTTTTCTTAACCTCAACTTCAACATGCTCTCCTGCAACCCGCCTCACCTAATGTGGTATGGATCTGCTATTTTCTTTACTTTAGAACCAGAAACCCCAACAGAAATGAGCCAGCTAACTAGCTACTAGTCATCTAGCCACCGCAAGCAGTCATCAGCTAACCTTTAGCCCGGACAACTTCTGCACAGCGTGA
Source organism: Oncorhynchus keta (assembly GCF_023373465.1). Classification (NCBI taxonomy): domain Eukaryota; kingdom Metazoa; phylum Chordata; class Actinopteri; order Salmoniformes; family Salmonidae; genus Oncorhynchus; species Oncorhynchus keta. The sequence continues at coordinate 13,657,810 of NC_068447.1, forward strand.
TTCAACCCAGAGCATATCGGACTTCTTCTTCTCCATATCTCCAGATTCCTACCGCAAGCTCTGAACCTTTTCACCTGGATCATCGCAGCTCGCTAGCTGCTATCTGAATGGCTACTCCTGGCTAACGTCTCTGTCCCAAAGCAAGCACCAATCTGCCTGGAGCTAGCATATGCTAGGCCCATCTCCCGGCTAGTTGAAGAGGTTCATCAGCCACTCTTTGGGCTACAATACCTATTTTGCCAATTTGCCTGGACCCCTTTTACTGCCGATACGGAGCCCCGCCAATTCATCACGACTGGACTACCGACGTAATCCGCCCGAGGGTTTTTTTCAACAGGCTCCATCGCAATGTCCCCTGAATGCCCATCTGCTAGCCTGCTAGCTGCGGAACGCTAGCTGTCTAGAGCATATCGGACTGTTAGCTGAAGTCGCTCTGGATAACAGCGTCTGCTAAATGACTTAAATGTAAATGTAAGAGGTCCATCGGCCAATTTCTTGGGCTACAATAACTATTTTGCCAATTGGCCTGGACCCTTTTACTAAACAGAGCCCTGCTGATCCATCACGACTGGTCTGCCGACGTAACCGCACGATGGTGGCAACAGACTTTTTCTGCCGCGATGTCCCTCTAGGCCCCTTCTGCTATCCTGCTAGCCCCGGACCGCTAGCTGTCTGAAACGCCATGTCTCCAGCCCGCCTAGCTACTCACTGGACCTCTATGATCACTCGGCTATGCATGCCTCTCTCTAATGTCGATATGCCTTGTCCATTGCACAAAAACATCCTGTGGCGGACTGCAATAGCATCGAATAGCCCCCGTGATATGCAACTGTTCAGGGAAGTCAGGAACCAATACACGCAGTCAGTCAGGAAAGCTATGGCCAGCTTCTTCAGGCAGAAGTTTGCATCCTGTAGCTCCAACTCCAAAAAGTTCTGGGACACTGTGAAGTCCATGGAGAACAAGAGCACCTCCTCCCAGCTGCCCACTGCACTGAGGCTAGGAAACACGGTCTCCACCGATAAATCCATGATTATCGAAAACTTCAATAAGCACTTCTCAACGGCTGGCCATGCCTTCCGCCTGGCTACTCCAACCTCGGCCAACAGCTCCGCCCCCCCGTAGTTCCTCACCCAAGCCTCTCCAGGTTCTCCTTTACCCAAATCCAGATAGCAGATGTTCTGAAAGAGCTGCAAAACCTGGACCCGTACAAATCAGCTGGGCTTGACAATCTGGACCCGCTATTTCTGAAACTATCTGCCGCCATTGTCGCAACCCCTATTACCAGCCTGTTCAACCTCTCTTTCATATCGTCTGAGATCCCCAAGGATTGAAAGCTGCCGCAGTCATCCCCCTCTTCAAAGGGGGGAGACACCCTGGACCCAAACTGCTATAGACCTATATCCATCCTGCCCTGCCTATCTAAGGTCTTCGAAAGCCAAGTCAACAAACAGGTCACTGACCATCTCGAATCCCACCGTACCTTCTCCGCTGTGCAATCTGGTTTCCGAGCCGGTCACGGGTGCACCTCAGCCACACTCAAGGTACTAAATGATATCATAACCGCCATCGATAAAAGACAGTACTGTGCAGCCGTCTTCATCGACCTCGCCAAGGCTTTCGACTCTGTCAATCACCAAATTCTTATCGGCAGACTCAACAGCCTCGGTTTCTCGGATGACTGCCTTGCCTGGTTCACCAATTACTTTGCAGACAGAGTTCAGTGTGTCAAATCAGAGGGCATGCTGTCCGGTCCTCTGGCAGTCTCTATGGGGGTGCCACAGGGTTCAATTCTCGGGCCGACTCTTTTCTCTGTATATATCAATGATGTTGCTCTTGCTGCGGGCGATTCCCTGATCCACCTCTATGCAGACGACACCATTCTATATACTTTCGGCCCGTCATTGGACACTGTGCTATCAAACCTCCAAACGAGCTTCAATGCCATACAGCACTCCTTCCGTGGCCTCCAACTGCTCTTAAACGCGAGTAAAACCAAATGCATGCTTTTCAACCGATCGCTGCCTGCACCCGCATGCCCGACTAGCATCACCACCCTGGATGGTTCCAACCTTGAATATGTGGACATCTATAAGTACCTAGGTGTCTGGCTAGACTGCAAACTCTCCTTCCAGACTCACATCAAACATCTCCAATCAAAAATCAAATCCAGAGTCGGCTTTCTATTCCGCAACAAAGCCTCCTTCACTCACGCTGCCAAGCTTACCCTAGTAAAACTGACTATCCTACCGATCCTCGACTTCGGCGATGTCATCTACAAAATGGCTTCCAACACTCTACTCAGCAAACTGGATGCAGTCTATCACAGTGCCATCCGTTTTGTCACTAAAGCACCTTATACCACCCACCACTGCGACTTGTATGCTCTAGTCGGCTGGCCCTCACTACATATTCGTCGCCAGACCCACTGGCTCCAGGTCATCTACAAGTCCATGCTAGGTAAAGCTCCGCCTTATCTCAGTTCACTGGTCACGATGGCAACACCCATCCGTAGCACGCGCTCCAGCAGGTGTATCTCACTGATCATCCCTAAAGCCAACACCTCATTTGGCCGCCTTTCGTTCCAGTACTCTGCTGCCTGTGACTGGAACGAATTGCAAAAATCGCTGAAGTTGGAGACTTTTATCTCCCTCTCCAACTTCAAACATCAGCTATCCGAGCAGCTAACCGATCGCTGCAGCTGTACATAGTCTATAGGTAAATAGCTCACCCTTTTTCACCTACCTCATTCCCATACTGTTTTTATACTGTTTTTATTTATTTACTTTTCTGCTCTTTTGCACACCAATATCTCTACCTGTACATGCCCATCTGATCATTTATCACTCCAGTGTTAATCTGCAAAATTGTATTATTCGCCTACCTCCTCATGCCTTTTGCACACATTGTATATAGACTGCCCATTTTTTTCTACTGTGTCATTGACTTGCTAATTGTTTACTCCATGTGTAACTCTGTGTTGTCTGTTCACACTGCTATGCTTTATCTTGGCCAGGTCGCAGTTGCAAATGAGAACTTGTTCTCAACTAGCCTACCTGGTTAAATAAAGGTGAAATAAAATAAAAAAATAAAAAATTGCTGTTTTGGTTAGTGAGTATTGTCTTCTTTCACTGTAGAGCCTCCAGCCCTGCTCAATAAACCCTGAAATTTCCATCCCTATCTATAATATTTTCTGACAAGATAGAACTGCCAAAGGGGGCGGAGTTGGAATCTACTGCAGAGATAGCCTGCAGAGTTCTGTCTTACTATCCAGGTCTGTGCCCAAACAATTCGAGCTTCTACTTTAAAAATCCACCTTTCCAGAATCAAGTATCTCACCGTTGCCGTACAATAGAAAACCTTCTGCCCCCAGCTGTGCCCTGGACACCATATTTGAATTGATTGGCCCCATCTATCTTCAGAGGTCGTGCTGTTAGGTGACCTAAACTGGGACATGGTTAACACCCTGGCCGTCCTACAATCTAAGTTGAATGCCCTCATTTTCACACAAATGATCAATGAGCCTACCAGGTACAACCCCAAATCCGTAAACACGGGCACCCTCATTCTAACCTACCTGCCCTCCAAATACACCTCTGCTGTCTTCAACCAGGACCTCATTGCCTACATCTGTAATGGGTCTGCGGTCAAACGACCAACCCTCATCACTGTCAAATGCTCCCGAAAACCCTTCAGCGAGCAGGCCTTTCTAATCGACCTGGCCCGGGTATCCTGATTGACCTCAATCTGTCAGTAGAGGATGCCTGGTTATTCTTTTAAAAGTGATTTTCTCACCATCTTAAATAAGCATGCCCCATTATATTTTTTTTTACAAGGAACAGATATAGCCCTTAGTTCACTCCAGACCTGACTGCCCTTGACCAGCACAAAAACATCCTGTGGGGTACTGCATTACCATTGAATAGCCCCAGCGATATAAAACTTTTCAGGGAAGTTAGGAACCAATATACACAGGCAGTTAGGAAAGTAAAGTCTAGCTTTTTCAAACAGACATTTTCATCCTGTAGCACAAACTCCCAAAAGTTCTGGGACACTGTAAAGTCCATGGATTAAGAGCACCTCCTCCCAGCTGCTCACTGCAATGAGGCTAGAAAACACTGTCACCACCAATAAATCCACTATAATTGAGAATTTCAATAAGCATTTTTCTACGGCTGGCCATGCTTTCCACCTGGCTACTCCTACCCCGTTCAACAGCACTGCACCCCCCACAGCAACTTGCCCAAGCCTCCCCATTTCTCCTTCACCTAAATTCAGATAGCTGATGTTCTGAAAGAGATGCAACATCTGGACCCCTACAAATCAGCTGGGCTAGACAATCTGGACACTCTCTATCTAAAATTATCAGCCCAAATTTTTGCAACCCCTATTCAACCTCTCTTTCGTATCGTCTGAGATCCCCAAAGATTGGAAAGCTGTCGCGGTCATTCCCCTCTTCAAAGGGGGAGATACTCTAGACCCAAACTGCTCCAGACCTATATCTATCCTTCACTGCCTTTCTAAGGTCTTCGAAAGCCAAGTTAACAAGCAGATCACCGACCATTTCGAATCCCACTGTACCTTCACCGCTATGCAATCTGGTTTCTGAGCTGGTCATGGGTGCACATCAGCCACGCTCCAGGTCCTAAACAATATCATAACCGCCATCGACAAGAGACAATACTGTGCAGCTGTATTCATCGACCTGGCCAAGGCTTTCGACTCTGTCAATCCCCACATTCTTATCGGCAGACTCAACAGCCTTGGTTTCTCAAATGACTGCCTCACCTGGTTCACCAACTACTTCTCAGAGTTCAGAGTGTCAAATCGGAGGTTCTGTTGTCCGGACCTCTGGCAGTTTCAATGGGGGTGCCACAGGGTTCAATTATAGGGCCAACCCTTCTCTGTATACGTCAATGATGTTGATCTTGCTGTTGGTGATTCTCTGATCCACCTCTATGCAGACGACACCATCCTGTATACTTCTGGCCCTTCTTTGGACACTGTGTTAACTTACCTCCAGACGAGCTTCAATGCCATACAACTCTCCTTCTGTGGCTTCCAACTGCTCTTAAATGCAAGTAAAACTAAATGCATGCTCTTCAACCGATCGCTGCCTGCACCTGCCCGCCCGTCCAGCATCACTACTCTGGACGGTTCTGACTTAGAATATGTGGACAACTACAAATACCTAGGTGTCTGGTTAGACTGTAAACTCTCCTTCCAGACTCACATTAAGCATCTACAATCCAAAATTAAATCTAGAATTGGCTTCCTATTTCACAACAAAGCATCCTTCACTCATGCTGCCCAACATGCCCTTATAAAACTGATGACTTCGTTTACAAAATAGCCTCCAACACAATGCTTAGCAAATTGGATGCTGCCTATCACAGTGCCATCCGTTTTGTCACCAAAGCCCCATATATTACCCAACACTGCGACCTGTTTGCTCTCGTTGGCTGGACCTCGCTTCATATTCATCGCCAAACCCACTGGCTCCAGGTCATCTATAAGTCTATGCTAGGTAAAGCCCCACCGTATCTCAGCTCACTGGTCACCATAGCAGCACCCACCCGTAGCACGCGCTCCAGCAGGTATATTTCACTGGTCACCCCCAAAGTCAATTCCTCATTTGGCCGCCTTTCCTTCTAGTTCTCTGCTGCTAACGACTGGAACAAATTGCAAAAATAACTGAAGCTGGAGACTCATATCTCCCTCACTAACTCACTAAGTACCAGCTGTCAGAGCAGCTCACAGATCACTGCACCTGTACATAGCCCATCTGTAAATAGCTCATCCAACTACCTCATCCCTATACTTTTATTTATTTATCTTGCTCCCTTGCACCCCAGTATCTCTACTTGCACATTCATCTTCTGCACATCTATCACTCCAATGTTTAATTTCTAAATTGTAATTATTTCACCACTATGGCCTATTTATTGCCTTACCTCAGTTATCCTACCTCATTTGCACTCACTGTATATAGACTTTTTCTATTGTGTTATTGACTGTACGCTTGTTTATTCCATGTGTAACTCTGTGTTGTTGTTTGTGTCGCACGGCTTTGCTTTATCTTGGCCAGGTCGCAGTTGTAAATGAGAACTTGTTCTCAACTATCCTACCTGGTTAAATGAAGGTGAAATAAAATATTAATAAAAAAACTCCAACAGAAAAAGTACTGTGTCCTGGTTGCGTTTTAAACAGTCAGGCTACAAGTAATAAAGTATTGATACATAAATAAATATTCAAATTAATTTGTTTGAACTATATAGGTTGTGTATACAGTGCATTCGGAAAGTATTCCCTTCCCTTTTTCCACATTTTGTTATGTTACAGCCTTATTCTAAAATGTATTAAATACATTTTTTCCTCATCAATCTACACACTACCCCATAACGACAAAGTGAAAACAGGTTTTTAGCCATTTTTGCAAATGTCGAAAAAAACCCACCAGAAATACCTTATTTACATAAATATGCAGACCCTTTGCTATGAGACTCCGCCCAAACTGAGCAATTGGGGAGAAGGGCCTTGGTCAGGGAGGTGACCAAGAACCTGACGGTCACTCTGACAGAACTCCAGAGGAGAACCTTCCAGAAGAACCACCATCTCTGCAGCACTCCACCAATCAGGTGTTGGTAGTGGCCAGACTGAAGCCACTCCTCAGTAAAAGGCACATGACAGCCCGCTTGGAGTTTGCCAAAAGGCTCCTAAAGGACTCTCAGAATATGAGAAACAAGATTCTCTGGTCTGATGAAACCAAGATTGAACTCTGGCCTGAATGCCAAAAGTCACATCTGGAGGAAACCTGGCCTCCATCCCTTTGTTGAAGCATGGTGGTGGCAGCAGTCTCTGAATGTCCTTCAATGGCCCAGCCAGAGCCCAGACTTGAACCCGATCGAACATCTCTGAAGAGACCTGAAAATAGCTGTGCAGCAACGCGCCCCATCCAACCTAAATGAGCTTGAGAGGATCTGCAGAGAAGAATGGGAGAAACTCCCCAAATACAGGTTTGCCAAGCTTGTAGATTCAAGGCTGTAATCGCTGCCAAAGGTGCTTCAACAAAGTACTCGAGTAAAGGGTCTGAATACTTATGTAAAAGTGATATTTCAATTTAAACCCCTTGATTTTCTTTGTCATTATGGGGTATTGTATGTAGATTGATGAGGGGGAAAACAAAACAAAATCGAATCAGGCTGTAACGTAACAAAATGTGGGAAAAGTCAAGGGGTCTGAATACTTTCCGAATGCATATCACATAACCGATTTATTGTATCCAGAGGGCGAGCAGCATATAAAATGTGTTTTCTAGGGAGTTTTTCCTAGCCACCGTGCTTCTACACCTGCATTGCTTGCTGTTTGGGGTTTTAGGCTGGGTTTCTGTACAGCACTTTGAGATATCAGCTGATGTACGAAGGGCTATATAAATAAAATTGGATTGATTGATTGATTTTCTTTGCAGACATTTAAGCAACTTTTACAAAAAATGTACAGTTTTTTTTCGTTAGGATAAATCAAGGGCAGTTTTTATTGATTTATTATTTACAGTTAAGGGAAGGATTTAAGGACTAGTAAGGACATTGAAAGTCTGGTGGATTCTTATAGTCAGAGTGACACAGGCTGCTGTTTGCAGTCTCAGTATATGTTTGCAGCCTCAGTATATGTTCGCAGTCTCAGTATATGTTTGCAGTCTCAGTATATGTTTGCAGTCTCAGTATATGTTTGCAGTCTCAGTATATGTTTGCAGTCTCAGTATATGTTTGCAGTCTCAGTATATGTTTGCAGTCTCAGTATATGTTTGCAGTCTCAGTATATGTTTGCAGTCTCAGTATATGTTTGCAGACTCAGTATATGTTTGCAGTCTCAGTATATGTTTGCAGTCTCAGTATATGTTTGCAGTCTCAGTATATGTTTGCAGTCTCAGTATATGTTTGCAGTCTCAGTATATGTTTGCAGTCTCAGTATATGTTTGCAGTCTCAGTATATGTTTGCAGTCTCAGTATATGTTTGCAGTCTCAGTATATGTTTGCAGTCTCAGTATATGTTTGCAGTCTCAGTATATGTTTGCAGTCTCAGTATATGTTTGCAGCCTCAGTATATGTTTGCAGACTCAGTATATGTTTGCAGTCTCAGTATATGTTTGCAGACTCAGTATATGTTTGCAGTCAGTATATGTTTCAGTATATGTTTGCAGTCTCAGTATATGTTTGCAGTCTCAGTATATGTTTGCAGTCTCAGTATATGTTTGCAGTCTCAGTATATGTTTGCAGTCTCAGTATATGTTTGCAGTCTCAGTATATGTTTGCAGTCTCAGTATATGTTTGCAGTCTCAGTATATGTTTGCAGTCTCAGTATATGTTTGCAGTCTCAGTATATGTTTGCAGTCTCAGTATATGTTTGCAGTCTCAGTATATGTTTGCAGTCTCAGTATATGTTTGCAGTCTCAGTATATGTTTGCAGTCTCAGTATATGTTTGCAGTCTCAGTATATGTTTGCAGTCTCAGTATATGTTTGCAGTCTCAGTATATGTTTGCAGTCTCAGTATATGTTTGCAGTCTCAGTATATGTTTGCAGTCTCAGTATATGTTTGCAGTCTCAGTATATGTTTGCAGTCTCAGTATATGTTTGCAGTTTCAGTATATGTTTGCAGTCTCAGTATATGTTTGCAGTCTCAGTATATGTTTGCAGTCTCAGTATATGTTTGCAGTCTCAGTATATGTTTGCAGTCTCAGTATATGTTTGCAGTCTCAGTATGTTTATGTTTGTTTGCAGTCTCAGTATATGTTTGCAGTCTCAGTATATGTTTGCAGTCTCAGTATATGTTTGCAGTCTCAGTATATGTTTGCAGTCTCAGTATATGTTTGCAGTCTCAGTATATGTTTGCAGTCTCAGTATATGTTTGCAGTCTCAGTATATGTTTGCAGTCTCAGTATATGTTTGCAGTCTCAGTATATGTTTGCAGTCTCAGTATATGTTTGCAGTCTCAGTATATGTTTGCAGTCTCAGTATATGTTTGCAGTCTCAGTATATGTTTGCAGTCTCAGTATATGTTTGCAGCCTCAGTATATGTTTGCAGACTCAGTATATGTTTGCAGTCTCAGTATATGTTTGCAGACTCAGTATATGTTTGCAGTCTCAGTATATGTTTGCAGTCTCAGTATATGTTTGCAGTCTCAGTATATGTTTGCAGTCTCAGTATATGTTTGCAGTCTCAGTATATGTTTGCAGTCTCAGTATATGTTTGCAGTCTCAGTATATGTTTGCAGTCTCAGTATATGTTTGCAGTCTCAGTATATGTTTGCAGTCTCAGTATATGTTTGCAGACTCAGTATATGTTTGCAGTCTCAGTATATGTTTGCAGTCTCAGTATATGTTTGCAGTCTCAGTATATGTTTGCAGACTCAGTATATGTTTGCAGTCTCAGTATATGTTTGCAGACTCAGTATATGTTTGCAGTCTCAGTATATGTTTGCAGTCTCAGTATATGTTTGCAGTCTCAGTATATGTTTGCAGTCTCAGTATATGTTTGCAGTCTCAGTATATGTTTGCAGTCTCAGTATATGTTTGCAGTCTCAGTATATGTTTGCAGTCTCAGTATATGTTTGCAGTCTCAGTATATGTTTGCAGTCTCAGTATATGTTTGCAGTCTCAGTATATGTTTGCAGTCTCAGTATATGTTTGCAGTCTCAGTATATGTTTGCAGTCTCAGTATATGTTTGCAGTCTCAGTATATGTTTGCAGTCTCAGTATATGTTTGCAGTCTCAGTATATGTTTGCAGTCTCAGTATATGTTTGCAGTCTCAGTATATGTTTGCAGTCTCAGTATATGTTTGCAGTCTCAGTATGTTTATGTTGTTTGCAGTCTCAGTATATGTTTGCAGTCTCAGTATATGTTTGCAGTCTCAGTATATGTTTGCAGTCTCAGTATATGTTTGCAGTCTCAGTATATGTTTGCAGTCTCAGTATATGTTTGCAGTCTCAGTATATGTTTGCAGACTCAGTATATGTTTGCAGTCTCAGTATATGTTTGCAGTCTCAGTATATGTTTGCAGTCTCAGTATATGTTTGCAGTCTCAGTATATGTTTGCAGACTCAGTATATGTTTGCAGACTCAGTATATGTTTGCAGCAGTCTCAGTATATGTTTGCAGTCTCAGTATATGTTTGCAGACTCAGTATATGTTTGCAGTCTCAGTATATGTTTGCAGTCTCAGTATATGTTTGCAGTCTCAGTATATGTTTGCAGTCTCAGTATATGTTTGCAGTCTCAGTATATGTTTGCAGTCTCAGTATATGTTTGCAGTCTCAGTATATGTTTGCAGTCTCAGTATATGTTTGCAGACTCAGTATATGTTTGCAGTCTCAGTATATGTTTGCAGTCTCAGTATATGTTTGCAGTCTCAGTATATGTTTGCAGTCTCAGTATATGTTTGCAGTCTCAGTATATGTTTGCAGTCTCAGTATGTTTGCAGACTCAGTATATGTTTGCAGACTCAGTATATGTTTGCAGTCTCAGTATATGTTTGCAGTCTCAGTATATGTTTGCAGTCTCAGTATATGTTTGCAGTCTCAGTATATGTTTGCAGTCTCAGTATATGTTTGCAGTCTCAGTATATCAGTTTGCAGTCTCAGTATATGTTTGCAGTCTCAGTATATGTTTGCAGTCTCAGTATATGTTTGCAGTCTCAGTATATGTTTGCAGTCTCAGTATATGTTTGCAGTCTCAGTATATGTTTGCAGTCTCAGTATATGTTTGCAGTCTCAGTATATGTTTGCAGTCTCAGTATATGTTTGCAGTCTCAGTATATGTTTGCAGTCTCAGTATATGTTTGCAGACTCAGTATATGTTTGCAGTCTCAGTATATGTTTGCAGTCTCAGTATATGTTTGCAGTCTCAGTATATGTTTGCAGTCTCAGTATATGTTTGCAGTCTCAGTATATGTTTGCAGTCTCAGTATATGTTTGCAGTCTCAGTATATGTTTGCAGTCTCAGTATATGTTTGCAGTCTCAGTATATGTTTGCAGTCTCAGTATATGTTTGCAGACTCAGTATATGTTTGCAGTCTCAGTATATGTTTGCAGTCTCAGTATATGTTTGCAGTCTCAGTATATGTTTGCAGTCTCAGTATATGTTTGCAGTCTCAGTATATGTTTGCAGTCTCAGTATATGTTTGCAGTCTCTCAGTATATGTTTGCAGTCTCAGTATATGTTTGCAGACTCAGTATATGTTTGCAGACTCAGTATATGTTTGCAGTCTCAGTATATGTTTGCAGTCTCAGTATATGTTTGCAGTCTCAGTATATGTTGCAGTCTCAGTATATGTTTGCAGTCTCAGTATATGTTTGCAGTCTCAGTATATGTTTGCAGTCTCAGTATATGTTTGCAGTCTCAGTATATGTTTGCAGTCTCAGTATATGTTTGCAGTCTCAGTATATGTTTGCAGTCTCAGTATATGTTTGCAGTCTCAGTATATGTTTGCAGTCTCAGTATATGTTTGCAGTCTCAGTATATGTTTGCAGTCTCAGTATATGTTTGCAGTCTCAGTATATGTTTGCAGTCTCAGTATATGTTTGCAGTCTCAGTATATGTTTGCAGTCTCAGTATATGTTCGCAGTCTCAGTATATGTTTGCAGTCTCAGTATATGTTTGCAGTCTCGCAGTCTCAGTATATGTTTGCAGTCTCAGTATATGTTTGCAGTCTCAGTATATGTTTGCAGTCTCAGTATATGTTTGCAGTCTCAGTATATGTTTGCAGTCTCAGTATATGTTTGCAGTCTCAGTATATGTTTGCAGTCTCAGTATATGTTTGCAGTCTCAGTATATGTTTGCAGTCTCAGTATATGTTTGCAGTCTCAGTATATGTTTGCAGTCTCAGTATATGTTTGCAGTCTCAGTATATGTTTGCAGTCTCAGTATATGTTTGCAGTCTCAGTATATGTTTGCAGACTCAGTATATGTTTGCAGTCTCAGTATATGTTTGCAGTCTCAGTATATGTTTGCAGTCTCAGTATATGTTTGCAGTCTCAGTATATGTTTGCAGTCTCAGTATATGTTTGCAGACTCAGTATATGTTTGCAGTCTCAGTATATGTTTGCAGTCTCAGTATATGTTTGCAGTCTCAGTATATGTTTGCAGTCTCAGTATATGTTTGCAGTCTCAGTATATGTTTGCAGTCTCAGTATATGTTTGCAGTCTCAGTATATGTTTGCAGTCTCAGTATATGTTTGCAGTCTCAGTATATGTTTGCAGTCTCAGTATATGTTTGCAGACTCAGTATATGTTTGCAGTCTCAGTATATGTTTGCAGTCTCAGTATATGTTTGCAGTCTCAGTATATGTTTGCAGTCTCAGTATATGTTTGCAGTCTCAGTATATGTTTGCAGTCTCAGTATATGTTTGCAGTCTCAGTATATGTTTGCAGTCTCAGTATATGTTTGCAGTCTCAGTATATGTTTGCAGTCTCAGTATATGTTTGCAGTCTCAGTATATGTTTGCAGTCTCAGTATATGTTTGCAGTCTCAGTATATGTTTGCAGACTCAGTATATGTTTGCAGTCTCAGTATATGTTTGCAGTCTCAGTATATGTTTGCAGTCTCAGTATATGTTTGCAGTCTCAGTATATGTTTGCAGTCTCAGTATATGTTTGCAGACTCAGTATATGTTTGCAGTCTCAGTATATGTTTGCAGTCTCAGTATATGTTTGCAGTCTCAGTATATGTTTGCAGTCTCAGTATATGTTTGCAGTCTCTCAGTATATGTTTGCAGTCTCAGTATATGTTTGCAGTCTCAGTATATGTTTGCAGTCTCAGTATATGTTTGCAGTCTCAGTATATGTTTGCAGTCTCAGTATATGTTTGCAGTCTCAGTATATGTTTGCAGTCTCAGTATATGTTTGCAGTCTCAGTATATGTTTGCAGACTCAGTATATGTTTGCAGACTCAGTATATGTTTGCAGTCTCAGTATATGTTTGCAGTCTCAGTATATGTTTGTCTCAGTATATGTTTGCAGTCTCAGTATATGTTTGCAGTCTCTCAGTATATGTTTGCAGTCTCAGTATATGTTTGCAGTCTCAGTATATGTTTGCAGTCTCAGTATATGTTTGCAGTCTCAGTATATGTTTGCAGTCTCAGTATATGTTTGCAGTCTCAGTATATGTTTGCAGTCTCAGTATATGTTTGCAGTCTCAGTATATGTTTGCAGTCTCAGTATATGTTTGCAGTCTCAGTATATGTTTGCAGTCTCAGTATATGTTTGCAGTCTCAGTATATGTTTGCAGTCTCAGTATATGTTTGCAGTCTCAGTATATGTTTGCAGTCTCAGTATATGTTTGCAGTCTCAGTATATGTTTGCAGTCTCAGTATATGTTTGCAGTCTCAGTATATGTTTGCAGTCTCAGTATATGTTTGTCTCAGTATATGTTTGCAGTCTCAGTATATGTTTGCAGTCTCAGTATATGTTTGCAGTCTCAGTATATGTTTGCAGCAGTCTCAGTATATGTTTGCAGTCTCAGTATATGTTTGCAGTCTCAGTATATGTTTGCAGTTGTATATGTTTGCAGTCTCAGTATATGTTTGCAGTCTCAGTATATGTTTGCAGTCTCAGTATATGTTTGCAGTCTCAGTATATGTTTGCAGTCTCAGTATATGTTTGCAGTCTCAGTATATGTTTGCAGTCTCAGTATATGTTTGCAGTCTCAGTATAGACTCAGTATATGTTTGCAGACTCAGTATATGTTTGCAGTCTCAGTATATGTTTGCAGTCTCAGTATATGTTTGCAGTCTCAGTATATGTTTGCAGCAGTCTCAGTATATGTTTGCAGTCTCAGTATATGTTTGCAGTCTCAGTATATGTTTGCAGTCTCAGTATATGTTTGCAGTCTCAGTATATGTTTGCAGTCTCAGTATATGTTTGCAGTCTCAGTATATGTTTGCAGTCTCAGTATATGTTTGCAGTCTCAGTATATGTTTGCAGTCTCAGTATATGTTTGCAGTCTCAGTATATGTTTGCAGTCTCAGTATATGTTTGCAGTCTCAGTATATGTTTGCAGTCTCAGTATATGTTTGCAGTCTCAGTATATGTTTGCAGTCTCAGTATATGTTTGCAGTCAGTATATGTTCAGTATATGTTTGCAGTCTCAGTATATGTTTGCAGTCTCAGTATATGTTTGCAGTCTCAGTATATGTTTGCAGTCTCAGTATATGTTTGCAGTCTCAGTATATGTTTGCAGTCTCAGTATATGTTTGCAGTCTCAGTATATGTTTGCAGTCTCAGTATATGTTTGCAGTCTCAGTATATGTTTGCAGTCTCAGTATATGTTTGCAGTCTCAGTATATGTTTGCAGTCTCAGTATATGTTTGCAGTCTCAGTATATGTTTGCAGTCTCAGTATATGTTTGCAGTCTCAGTATATGTTTGCAGTCTCAGTATATGTTTGCAGTCTCAGTATATGTTTGCAGTCTCAGTATATGTTTGCAGACTCAGTATATGTTTGCAGTCTCAGTATATGTTTGCAGTCTCAGTATATGTTTGCAGTCTCAGTATATGTTTGCAGTCTCAGTATATGTTTGCAGTCTCAGTATATGTTTGCAGTCTCAGTATATGTTTGCAGTCTCAGTATATGTTTGCAGTCTCAGTATATGTTTGCAGTCTCAGTATATGTTTGCAGTCTCAGTATATGTTTGCAGTCTCAGTATATGTTTGCAGTCTCAGTATATGTTTGCAGTCTCAGTATATGTTTGCAGTCTCAGTCTCATATGTTTGCAGTCTCAGTATATGTTTGCAGTCTCAGTATATGTTTGCAGTCTCAGTATATGTTTGCAGTCTCAGTATATGTTTCCAGTCTCAGTATATGTTTGCAGTCTCAGTATATGTTTGCAGTCTCAGTATATGTTTGCAGTCTCAGTATATGTTTGCAGTCTCAGTATATGTTTGCAGACTCAGTATATGTTTCCAGTCTCAGTATATGTTCGCAGTCTCAGTATATGTTCGCAGTCTCAGTATATGTTTGCAGTCTCAGTATATGTTTCCAGTCTCAGTATATGTTTGCAGACTCAGTATATGTTTCCAGTCTCAGTATATGTTCGCAGTCTCAGTATATGTTTGCAGTCTCAGTATATGTTTGCAGTCTCAGTATATGTTCGCAGCCATATTATGGTTTCCCCTCACCTGAGCGCCGATGGATCTTGGCTCTCTCCTTATGAGGTTGTTTAGCAAGTTTCCTCTTTGAGCCAACAGGAAGAGATATCACGGGCTCCAATAAACTGCTGAAGGGATCGCTAATCAAAAGGTCAGGGACACACGAGTTCAAAGCTAATGTAACACTAGGTAGACAGCTGAGAGTGACAGCTGTTAGCCTAAATTAATACGATAAAGGTTCGGATTACGTTCCTCAGTGTGTAAAAAGTATTTAGAAAAACTTAACTTACGACTGAACAGACAAATATGAAATCAATTCGCTAAATGACTCACTTTCACGCCATCGTAAAAAACCATATGGACTGTTCCATCCATCTGGACAGTGGATAGAGCCAGAGCCATGTATTTAGTTATGTAAATGCATCATAATGCAGGAACTTCATTGTCCCAACTCTGTAAACACATGGCTCGGTATATAGCGCGTTTTGGTATGAAACAAGTGTTTTGCAAAAAAAAAACACATCTAAAGTAAATGTTTTAAAGGGATGAGAACAGCCGTACATACACATACAGTGCCTTCAGAAAGTATTCATACCCTTTGACGTATTCCACATTTTGTGGTCTTACAGCCTGAATTCAGATTGGATTGAATATACCCATCTGCACACAATTACCCATAACTACAAAGTGAAAACATGTTTTCAGAAATGTTGATAATTTATTGAAAATGAAATACAGAAATATCTCATTTACATAAGTATTCACACTGAGTCAATACATGTTAGAATCACCTTAGGCATCGATGTCACGATCGTCTAATGAAATAACGGACCAAGGCGTAGCGTATGTAGAGTTCCACATGTTTAATCCATTTTTTATTTTAACTTTATTTAACTAGGCAAGTTAGTTAAGAACAATTTCTTATTTTCAATGACGGCCTAGGAACAGTGGGTTAACTGCCTGTTCAGGGGCAGAACGACAGATTTGTACCTTGTCAGCTCGGGGGTTTGAACTTGCAACCTTCAGGTTACTAGTCCAACACTCTAACCACTAGGCTACAATAACAACAAAGAGGAATTTCCAGTCCAGTCCAGCTCAAGCAGTGCTCAACAGGCAACTACACAGAAACAAGATCCCACAAAGCACAATGGGGAAATAGCTGCCTAAATATGATCCCCAAACAGAGACAACGATAAACAGCTGCCTCTGATTGGGAACCATACCAGTCCAACATAGATATAAAAACACTAGATCACCCACCCTAGTCACACCCCGAGCTAACCAAATTAGAGAATAAAAAGGCTCTCTATGGTCAGGGCGTGACACTACTCCCCCACCAAAGGTGCGGACTCCGGCCGCAAAATCTGACTCTATAGGGGAGGGTCCGGGTGGGTGTCTAGCGTCGGTGGTAACTCCGGTGCGGGTCTTTGGCCCCGCCCAGACCCCGGGTCCGGCAATGGAGCCGGACTGGGCACCGGCGCAGAGGAAGGCTCCAGCCTTGGAGCGGGACTGGACGCCGTGCCTGGACATCGGCGCAGAAGAAGACTCTGGCCTTGGAGATGGGCTTTGACTCTGGCTGTGGACCTTCGCAGGAGGTTCCGGACCGTGGACCTTCGCAGGAGGTTCTGGACCGTTGACCGTCTCAGGAGGTTCTGGACTGTGGACCGTCTCAGGGGGTTCCGGACTGTGGACCGTCTCAGGGGGTTCCGGACTGTGGACCGTCTCAGGAGGTTCCGGACTGGGAATTGTCGCCAGAAGCTCTGGACTGGGGACCGTCGCCGGAAGCTCCTGAGACGGTCCACGGTCCGGAACCTCCTGAGACGGCCCATGGTCCGGAACCTCCAGCTCCATGGCCGCCAATCTGAGCACAGCGTCCAGTTTAGCTCCAAGGCCAGAGTCTTCTTCTGCGTTGGTGCCCAGTCCAGGCACAGTGTCCAGTCCCGCTCCATGGCGGGAGCCTTCCCCTGCGCTGATGTCCAGTCCAGACACGGCATCCAGTCCAGCTCCATGCCAGGAGCCCCCCTATGCGCCGATGCCCAGTCCAGACACGGCGTCCAGTCCCGCTCCAGGGCAGGAGTCTTCTTCTGCACCTAGGTTCAGTCCAGGCACAGTGTTCAGCCTGGGTCCATGGCTGGATCTGCGGGATGAGCGGGTTCTTTGTCCTGCACCAGAGCCGCCCCCAATGCTGGCGGATCCGCGGGATTAGCAGGTTCTTCGCCCCGCACCAGAGCCGCCACCAACACTAGATACCCCCACTAACCCTCCCTTTTTGTTTCAGGTTTTGCGGTCGGAGTCCGCACCTTTGGGAGGTGGGGGGTACTGTCACGTCCTGACCATAGAGAGCCTTTATTAGTCTAGTTTATATTTTCTAAGTGGGGTTCTAATTTTGTTTTCTATGTTGGTGATTGGTATGATTCCCAATTAGAGGCAGCTGGTAATCGTTGTCTCTAATTGTGGATCATATTTAGGTAGGCTTTTTCCACCTGTGTGTTATGGGATATTGTTTTGAGTTAGTGCACGTAGCATCTCGTTAGTCACGGTTCATTGTTTGTTTCTTTATTTGTTTTGTTCTAAGTTTTTCACTTTAATAAATGATGTGGAAACCATATCGCGCTGCAGCTTGGTCCGACCATTATTACCACGAACGTGACAAGCAATCACAGCGTCTTTCTGGGCAGTGGTGGAAAAAGTACCCAATTGTAATACTTGAGTAAAAGAAAAGATAGATGAATAAAAAATTACTCAAATAAAAATGAATGTCACCCAGTAAAATACTACTTGAGTAAAAGTCTAAAAGTATTTGGTTTTAAATATACTTAAGCATCTAAAGTAAATGTACTTGCTAAAATATACACTACCGTTCAAAAGTTTGGGGTCACTTAGAAATGTCCTTGTTTTTGAAAGAAAAGCACATTTTTTGGGCCATTAAAATAACATCAAATTGATCAGAAATACAGTGTAGACATTGTTAATGTTGTAAATGACTATTGTAGCTGGAAACAGCATATTTTTAGGAAATATGAAGAGTGGTACTCAGTGATGTGTTGTATATGCCACAAACATACATTAAGGCTTTGTATTCAGGACATACAGTAAACATTTTAGCCATATCTTTTGCATTTTAATTAGGTGCCTTATTCTGTCATTTAGGTAAGTATTGTGGAGAAGCTACAATGTTGATGCAGCCTCAGTTTTCTCCCATCACAGCCATTGAAGGAAAAATCCACCCAAAACCACTCAGTCCTGTAATTTACAGTGTTGCATAACACTAATATGCGAGAACAATATTTTTTGTAAACAAATGTTTTATTTTGTCGTTATAATAAGGTGGGTAGCAACATGTTCAAATTGTTGTGGAAATCTGTTGCAGCTCAAGTTGCCTACAAAACCCACAATGCAATGGTCTCTCTATGGGCTGGCTGCCGAGCTAGCTAGCAAACGTAGCTACACACAATAATACCAAAGTCAATATCAGCATGTGAATTAGCTACTTAGCTGTAAAAACCTAAACAAACTGTACTATCAATTTGGGAGTCTACAATCTCACCATGTTCAACCTGCAGATCGATGTGCCTCACAGAGTGAACATGCATAAAAGACGTTTTCGCAATCTAAAAGTCATATTCCTATTAACTTCCAGTTTAGTGAGAGAGACTTTATCACAATGCTGCGTCATACCGGCAGAATGTCTGCCTGCTTGAATGGCCATAGCTCAGATACACATAAAATATAACACAATATAACATTCAAAATGGGTGAACTAAAATCGAACTATTTTAAAGTCACCATTGGCCTCATGGTAAAATGTCTGAGCGGTTTCCTTCCTCCCCGGAGTGTAAACCTACAGGACGGTAGCTCTCCAGGAACAGGGTTGGAGTGTAAACCTACAGGATGGTAGCTCTCCAGGAACAGGGTTGGATTGTAAACCTACAGGACGGTAGCTCTCCAGGAACAGGGTTGGAGTGTAAACCTACAGGACGCTAGCTCTCCAGGAACAGGGTTGGAGTGTAAACCTACAGGATGGCAGCTCTCCAGGAACAGGGTTGGAGTGTAAACCTACAGGACGGTAGCTCTCCAGGAACAGGGTTGGAGTGTAAACCTACAGGACGGTAGCTCTCCAGGAACAGGGTTGGAGTGTAAACCTACAGGACGGTAGCTCTCCAGGAACAGGATTGGAGTGTAAACCTACAGGACGGTAGCTCTCCAGGAACAGGGTTGGAGTGTAAACCTACAGGACGGTAGCTCTCCAGGAACAGGGTTGGAGTGTAAACCTACAGGACGGTAGCTCTCCAGGAACAGGGTTGGAGTGTAAACCTACAGGACGGTAGCTCTCCAGGAACAGGGTTGGAGTGTAAACCTACAGGACGGTAGCTCTCCAGGAACAGGGTTGGAGTGTAAACCTACAGGACGGTAGCTCTCCAGGAACAGGGTTGGAGTGTAAACCTACAGGACGCTAGCTCTCCAGGAACAGGGTTGGAGTGTAAACCTACAGGACGGTAGCTCTCCAGGAACAGGGTTGGAGTGTAAACCTACAGGACGGTAGCTCTCCAGGAACAGGGTTGGAGTGTAAACCTACAGGACGGTAGCTCTCCAGGAACAGGGTTGGAGTGTAAACCTACAGGACGGTAGCTCTCCAGGAACAGGGTTGGAGTGTAAACCTACAGGACGGTAGCTCTCCAGGAACAGGGTTGGAGTGTAAACCTACAGGATGGTAGCTTTCCAGGAACAGGGTTGGAGTGTAAACCTACAGGATGGTAGCTCTCCAGGAACAGGGTTGGAGTGTAAACCTACAGGACGGTAGCTCTCTAGAATCAGGGTTAGAGTGTAAACCTACGGGACGATAGCTCTCCAGGAACAGGGTTGGAGTGTAAACCTACAGGACGCTAGCTCTCCAGAATCAGGATTGGAGAGCCATGACTGAATCCCCTGTGTTCCCCCCCACTCAAGGCAAGAAACATGCTTTGCTCATTATAGCCATATAAATGAATGATCTTGAACCACAGAATGAGTACAATTACATGTATTTTTCCCCTATTGAGAGTGTTACATTGATCACACAACACGAGCAATGGCATGCGTGTGCTTCTAACAAACCAAAGCTATCTACTGTAGCAATATGTGGGTCATATACAGTAGAGACAGAATATAAACACTGCACAGAGAACATTTTTTGTACATTTTCTTGGAGAGAAGGAAACTGCAATAAGTACTGATGGAGTAAACTGTCCAGAAATTCATTTGCAGTAAAGACCCAGTTAGATGCAGTTAAATTGCTCATCTCAAGCATTGTATTGCCGTTTTAGCAAATTGTGTTATTGATTTGGTGCTATGCATAGAGCTAAGGAGCTCCCATTTTGAACAAATGAATATGGATCACTGTACAGTAAGTATGTCCTCAGAGGGTCATCTTTGTTATTTTCATCTTAATGTGGAGGTTGAGCTGAGTTATATTCCAATAATAACTCACAATCTCACATTTTGGCTAGGCTACATATACATATTCCTGCGTGCACGCAAGTGTTTTTATTATCAAAACCATGGAAACAAAAGAATGATATAACCCAGCTTAGCCCAGTGAGGATTTCAGGCCCTTTAAATATACACTGTGACGCCGTTATAAGTACAAGGAAACTTAATGAAAATAATTGATGAGAGTAGAGTATTCGCTGGAGTTTCAGCGGCGTTGCTCTCTGCCTCAGTGAGAGAGATATTCAGAGACAGAGTCTAAGCGGCGCAGCTGTACAGTGTCTGCCCACTCCTGAGAGCTCCGCGGGGAGAGGTGTGGATACTACTGAGGCAGACGGGAACTTGGGAGGAAGATATGTCAGTGTTGTCATCGCTCCACGCAGCCTGTAAATAGGTCAGCCTGAGAAGGCAGAAGGGCCACAGCGAGAGCCTGCCCAAAACTGTGAGCACATCCAATTACTTAGAGAGGAAGCCAACACAAAGCTACATAGAGAACAGGAAGGGGAAAAAAAGGAATAGCAGACTAGGAAGTATTTTTTTCTACTGAAACATGTAAGACTGGTGCTCTTAGTCATACGTTTTACTGACCTCGTTTAAGGTTTCATGCCAAGTACTTACTTACCTACTACTTACTTACAAATAACATACTACATACTTACTACTTACAACCAATTTCCTACTAACGTACTATTAACTTACTACTAACGTACTACTAACGTACTATTAACGTACTATTAACATACTACTAATGTACTACTAACGTACTATTAACATACTATTAACATACTACTAATGTACTACTAACGTACTATTAACGTACTATTAACGTACTATTAACATACTATTAACATGCTATTAACGTACTATTAACGTACTATTAACATGCTATTAACGTACTATTAACGTAATACTAACATACTATTAACGTGCTATTAACATACTATTAACATACTATTAACATGCTATTAACGTACTATTAACGTACTATTAACGTACTATTAACATACTATTAACGTAATACTAACGTACTATTAACGTACTATTAACGTACTATTAACGTAATACTAACGTGCTATTAACGTACTATTAACGTAATACTAACGTACTATTAACGTACTATTAACGTAATACTAACGTGCTATTAACATACTACTAACGTACTATTAACGTACTATTAACGTGCTATTAACGTACTACTAACGTACTATTAACGTACTACTAACGTACTACTAACGTACTATTAACGTACTATTAACGTGCTATTAACATACTATTAACGTACTACTAACTTACAATTATACTTTTTTAATTGAAAATTTTGTAGCGACCCGCACAGACAGCTGTGTGTTATGTGTTATGCTGTCCATTGGTTGTGTTGTACGTATCAGTACCCATTGTTCGCGAGGTCCGACATGCCAGTCAACCTGCTATCTGGCCAACCACGGGAATGCCTGGAATGTTCTGGTGCCGGGCATCCTGGTAGTTGGCGGAGCGGCGAAGTGGGGTTTGGCAGCGGTGTGGAGCATCACAAGTTTAATATCATGTTTAGCCATTGTTCTCTCTCTCTCTTATGTCTGGGCTTAACAAGAGATGGTCACAGTTGTTTTATACGGGTATCCTTGATTTATTTGGCGTGGGCTACGGCCAAACAGTAGCCTGTGTTGAGTTGGGTTAATAAACAGGGAATTCGTAAACTAAATCCTTTGTCCGGACAATTGTTAATTTATGATCCAGCCAGGTCATTAGTGTCAGAAGTAAAAACGTAGATACAAGTTAGCCAGCTAGCTAGCTGACTACTGTGGCCAGCTAACGTTACGTGGGGAAAGGGTGTTGAAAATGCCGACCTACCCCGGCCAAACTATGACGGCCTACCCCGGCTAAACCCTGGACGACGCTGGGCCAATTGTGTGCCGCCCTATGGGACTCCCAATCCCAGCAGGTTGTGATACAGCCTACCTACCTACCTACTTACTATGTGTCATGCAATGTATGCAGAGTGGCAATGCTATTTAACTTATAAGTTACATGAACAACAGAGCACAGCATTGTGATTGATTGTACAGTATACAGTAGCATTAAATAAAATAAGACATCATGGTGCAGATCTACCTTTCCATTTGTTCAGTCTATGTTAAACTCCCTGACTGAAGTGCAGACGTATCCCACTTTATATTTTAGTCATTTAGTAGGTGCTCTTATCCAGAGCGACTTACAGGAGCAATTAGGGCTAAGTGCCTTGCTCAAGGGCACGTCGAACATGTTTTTCACCTTGTCAGCTCTGGGATTCGAACCAGCGACCCTTCGGTTACTGGCTTAGCTCTCTTAGCCACCTGCTGCCCTACCGGCTGCAATTCATGACATCAATTAAGCCAAGGGCCATTACCTCAACCTGTTGTGTTTTGCTTATGTTTTCTTCTTCGGAATAGAATCCCCTACGGAGGCACCTCTCCTCACGTGTGCTTTATCCTGGAGGTTCATCAAAGTCCACAAAACAGATTTCAATTACTGTGACCTCAGAATGGTCCCTGAAAGAACTCAAATCAGCTTAGCATTTGCACAGTGCACACTGAATCTCTTCTACAATAACTGGGTTATAACAAGAGTTTTAACCTAATACCAATTATCTTTTCAATTGACCGATTTGATTGACCAGAGAAAGTAGCATACTCTTCTGACTCCCAACTTCCAGGTCCTTGTCAGTGTGTGATTTCACATGACACTAATCCGCGCGATGCACAGCCGATCTGTACACCTTAATGGGTCAACAAATCCAGTTATCTGTAGAAAATCCAGTTGTCTGCTTTTCCCAAAGATTATGGATCGCTTGTCATTGTCAAGCTGCAGAGTACTGTCAAAATGACAGCATAATAACACAAGACAATCCATCGAATGGTATAGAAAAGAGCTTAGATACGGCTCCATGAACAATTAACCCTTGCCTGTCCTGACAAATAGTCGGCGTCTCAGAAAAGTAAAATACATAGTGAATGTTGGATCGCTGCTTTGGCACAGGCTGTTCTCCACCTCTCTCTCTCTGAGGAGTGTTGACTTCTGGGAACACTGTGTTCTGCCATCCAGTGGGCGAGAGCAGTTCGAGAACAAAAGGTCAGACCAGTATGAAACATCACACGATATATGGTACTTGGCTGACATGGTTCAAATGAGATTCTTCAACAAAAGGAAACAAAACTAATTTCAAGTCAATTAAAATCAGTTTCTCTTTATGGGTGTTCTCAACCTCCAGCAACAAAGTTCATAGCACCAGCAGGTAGGTAGAAAAGACATGCCGTCCGGTACAGTATTTGGAAAGTAGAAGGCAATTTCTAAGTATCACATGCATCAGAAATGAAGATTAAGGAACGTTACATCACAAGATATTACAATTTGTTCATAAATACTAAACCCAATCTCAGGCAAAGGAGCTCATGGTCAGAACTACACGTTGAGATACAACAGTTTGTCACAGAAGATTATGTGCACTCAGTCATAAAACATTTTGGTGTCGGTGAGCCCAGTCAGTCAGCCTATTATTGTTCAAGGAGAGAGGCGCTCCCCCAAAAGGCACTTACATAAGACAGTAACAGATGGTGACTGATGTGTGTTGGGACTGAATTCCTCAGGAGGAGGAAAATGATGCAACGGAAGTAAAGAGGCTTGTCATTTAACCAAAATCAAGGATCAAAGTCAATGAGGTATTTCACCTCCTTTTGTAAGGTATTTCACCGGTTCCTGATGGGACTGGAGAGTTTCACTATGAACAAGGTATGCAATGAAGTATAAATACTGTATACAATAATGATTATTTCTTAATAATATTTGTAATAAGAGTAAATAAATCATTGCTTACATATAGGAAAAAGGGACCGTGATGACATTGTGGGAAGGTTTTCACGGCTAGTTATTTCGTACTACTATCTTGAATAATTCCTTTCCTTTTAAACTATTAGCCAGTGGGATGGGAATAGGCCAAGCTCAAATAGGGGAATAAAAAAATGGTAGAAATGAAGTCCTATTTTTTAAATATTTGTTTTAATTTTACCCCTTTTTCTCCCCAATTTCATGGTATCCAATTGTTGTAGTGATTCCAAGATGGCGTAGCAGTAGGTCGTCCTGTCGTATCGTGTCCCCTGTATATATATCGTCTCTTTTTCGTTTTACATATTTTTCTTTGCATATCTTTAAAAACATTTTGCTAAACCTAAGCTTCCAAATACTCTCCTGCAACCCGCCTCACCCAATGTAGCTACTTTTTCCTAAAGTATTTATATTTACTTCAGAACCGGAACCCCTCAACTGAAGCTAGCCAGCTAACCACCAGCTATACTAGCGGTCTTCAGCTAACCGGTCATCATCTAACCTTTAGCTCGGAAAGCTCTCGCCAGTTCGAACAACGCAACGCTAACCAAAGCATAACGGACCTATTTATTTTTTATCCCCGGATTCCCACCGCAAACGGAACATTTTTCAGCTGGATCTTCACAACTAGCTATCGAGCTAAACCGCAACCCACGACCGGTCTATCGATGTCACCGCATGAAGAGGAATAAACAGACTCACCCCAGACTCACCCCATCGCGACGTGCCCCAAAGGCTAACTCTCAAGCCCTTGCTATCTCCTTGCTTGCTAACGCGGCCTGCTAACTGCTAGCTTGTTTAGCCCAGGTCCGCTAACTGCTACCTTGTTTACCCCGGCCTGCTAACTGTTAGCTTGTTAGCACAGGCCTGCTAACCGTCTGCATCGCCGCGTCCCAAACAGTCAGTGGCCCATATGTACTTTCTATCTCTTCCCGATTTAAAAAAAAAAAAAAATTGTTTATACCTTCCGGAAACCTGCCTCACCCAATGTGATACGGAATCGCTATTATTTTTAATTTTTAGAACACACTCAAGAACCTCCAGAAGCTAACTAGCTACAAGCTATTTAGTCATTGTTAGTTTTTTTAACCTGGATAACCCTCGCCAGTCCAGCTCCCCTGCCCCATCCACCGCTGCCCCCTGGACACTGATCACTTGGCTACATAGCTGATGCACGCTGGACTGTCCATTAATCACGGTACTCCATTCTGCTTGTTTGTTTTATCTGTCGGCCCCGTTGCCTAGTCAACGCCATTTTACCTGCTGTTGTTGTGCTAGCTGATTAGCTGTTGTCTCACCTACTGTTTTAGCTAGCTTTCCCAATTCAACACCTGTGATTACTGTATGCCTCGCTGTATGTCTCTCTCAAATGTCAATATGCCTTGTATACTGTTGCTCAGGTTAGTTATCATTGTTTTAGTTCACAATGGAGCCCCTAGTCCCACTCCTCATACCCCTGATACCTCCTTTGTCCCACCTCCCACACATGCGGTGACCTCACCCATTACAACCAGCATGTCCAGAGATACAACCTCTCTCATCATCACCCAGTGCCTGGGCTTCGCTGTACCTCCGCTGTACCCGCACCCCACCATACCCCTGTCTGCGCATTATGTCCTGAATATATTCTACCATGCCCAGAAACCTGCTCCTCTTATTCTCCGTCCCCAACGCTCTAGGCGACCAGTTTTGATAGCCTTTAGCCGCACCCTCATACTACTCCTTCTCTGTTCCGCGGGTGATGTGGAGGTAAACCCAGGCCCTGCATGTCCCCAGGCACCCTCATTTGTTGACTTCTGTGATCGAAAAAGCCTTGGTTTCATGCATGTCAACATCAGAAGCCTCCTCCCTAAGTTTGTTTTACTCACTGCTTTAGCACACTCTGCTAACCCTGATGTCCTTGCCGTGTCTGAATCCTGGCTCAGGAAGGCCACCAAAAATTCAGAGATTTCCATACCCAACTATAACATCTTCCGTCAAGATAGAACTGCCAAAGGGGGAGGAGTTGCAGTCTACTGCAGAGATGGCCTGCAAAGTAATGTCATACTTTCCAGGTCCATACCCAAACCGTTCGAACTACTCATTTTGAAAATTACTCTCTCCAGAAATAAGTCTCTCACTGTTGCCGCCTGCTACAGACCCCCCTCAGCTCCCAGCTGTGCCCTGGACACCATTTGTGAATTGATTGCCCCCCATCTAGCTTCAGAGTTTGTTCGGTTAGGTGACCTAAACTGGGATATGCTTAACACCCCGGCAGTCCTACAATCTAAGCTAGATGCCCTCAATCTCACACAAATCATCAAGGAACCCACCAGGTACAACCCTAACTCTGTAAACAAGGGCACCCTCATAGACGTCTTCCTGACCAACTGGCCCTCCAAATACACCTCCGCTGTCTTCAACCAGGATCTCAGCGATCACTGCCTCATTGCCTGTATCCGCTACGGAGCCGCAGTCAAACGACCACCCCTCATCACTGTCAAACGCTCCCTAAAACACTTCTGTGAGCAGGCCTTTCTAATCGACCTGGCCCGAGTATCCTGGAAGGACATTGACCTCATCCCGTCAGTTGAGGATGCCTGGTCATTCTTTAAAAGTAACTTCCTCACCATTTTAGATAAGCATGCTCCGTTCAAAAAATGCAGAACTAAGAACAGATACAGCCCTTGGTTCACTCCAGACCTGACTGCCCTCGACCAGCACAAAAACATCCTGTGGCGGACTGCAATAGCATCGAATAGTCCCCGCGATATGCAACTGTTCAGGGAAGTCAGGAACCAATACACGCAGTCAGTCAGGAAAGCTAAGGCCAGCTTCTTCAGGCAGAAGTTTGCATCCTGTAGCTCCAACTCCAAAAAGTTCTGGGACACTGTGAAGTCCATGGAGAACAAGAGCACCTCCTCCCAGCTGCCCACTGCACTGAGGCTAGGTAACACGGTCACCACCGATAAATCCATGATTATCGAAAACTTCAACAAGCATTTCTCAACGGCTGGCCATGCCTTCCGCCTGGCTACTCCTACCTCGGCCAACAGCTCCGCCCCCCCCCCGCAGCTCCTCGCCCAAGCCTCTCCAGGTTCTCCTTTACCCAAATCCAGATAGTAGATGTTGTGAAAGAGCTGCAAAACCTGCACCCGTATAAATCAGCTGGGCTTGACAATCTGGACCCTCTATTTCTGAAACTATCCGCCGCCATTGTCGCAACCCCTATTACCAGCCTGTTCAACCTCTCTTTCATATCGTCTGAAATCCCCAAGGATTGGAAAGCTGCCGCAGTCATCCCCCTCTTCAAAGGGGGAAACACACTGGACCCAAACTGTTACAGACCTATATCCATTCTGCCCTGCCTATCTAAGGTCTTGAAAGCCAAGTCAACAAACAGGTCACTGACCATCTCGAATCCCACCGTACCTTCTCCGCTGTGCAATCTGGTTTCCGAGCCAGTCACGGGTGCACCTCAGCCACACTCAAGGTACTAAACGATATCATAACCGCCATCGATAAAAGACAGTACTGTGCAGCCGTCTTCATCGACCTTGCCAAGGCTTTCGACTCTGTCAATCACCATATTCTTATCGGCAGACTCAGTAGCCTCGGTTTTTCGGATGACTGTCTTGCCTGGTTCACCAATTACTTTGCAGACAGAGTTCAGTGTGTCAAATCGGAGGGCATGCTGTCCGGTCATCTGGCAGTCTCTATGGGGGTGCCACAGGGTTCAATTCTCGGGCCGACTCTTTTCTCTGTATATATCAATGATGTTGCTCTTGCTGCGGGCGATTCCCTGATCCACCTCTACGCAGACGACACCATTCTATATACTTTCGGCCCGTCATTGGACACTGTGCTATCTAACCTCCAAACGAGCTTTAATGCCATACAACACTCCTTCCGTAGCCTCCAACTGCTCTTAAACGCTAGTAAAACCAAATGCATGCTTTTCAACCGATCGCTGCCTGCACCCGCATGCCCGAATAGCATCACCACCCTGGATGGTTCCGACCTTGAATATGTGGACATCTATAAGTACCTAGGTGTCTGGCTAGACTGCAAACTCTCCTTCCAGACTCATATCAAACATCTCCAATCGAAAATCAAATCAAGAGTCGGCTTTCTATTCCGCAACAAAGCCTCCTTCACTCACGCTGCCAAGCTTACCTAGCCTGAACAGATAGAGAATACATTACCCAGAGTCTAGCCTGAACAGATAGAGAATACATTACCCAGAGTCTAGCCTGAACAGATAGAGAATACATTACCCAGAGTCTAGCCTGAACAGATTGAGAATACATTACCCAGAGTCTAGTCTGAACAGATAGAGAATACATTACCCACAGTCTAGCCTGAACAGATAGAGAATACATTACCCAGAGTTTAGCCTGAACAGATAGAGAATACATTACCCAGAGTCTAGCCTGAACAGATAGAGAATACATTACCCAGAGTCTAGCCTGAACAGATAGAGAATACATTACCCAGAGTCTAGCCTGAACAGATAGAGAATACATTACCCAGAGTCTAGCCTGAACAGAGAGATACATTACTCAGAGCCTGAACAGATAGAGAGTACATTACAGGAATATGTATAACCATACCAGTAGAAAACAATGCTTAATTACCATTAAGAATGACTGTGTACCACTCTATTGTGAGCAGTAGCAGTTCTTTACACTATTAGGGAACGGTTCCATCTGTCTATAATTCTTCCCGGATCCACTCTCAAAAAGTCAAACCTTGGCAGGATGATAATGTGCTTTGATTCCTCTTTGGTATGCACATTCTACTACAGCCCAATACTGTATGTACATGTTTAGACATTCACATTTAGAGTCATTTAGCTGACACTCTTAGAGCAACTTACAGGAGAAATTAGGGTTAAGTGCCTTGCTCAAAGGGGCACATAGTGAGATTTTTCATCTAGTCGGCTCAGGGGAGTAAATCCAGCAAGCTTTTGGTTATTGACCCAACTCTCTTAACCACTAGGCTACCTACCTGTCGCCTATATCTAGATAAAATAAGGTCAGTTTCAAGGACATCAAGCTACTTCAAAGCAGTCTGCTCTGACAATATCAAAGATCTAAGATCATTATTGAAAATGAAAACATATCAAAGGAAAACATAAGTTCTGTAATAGTGTAACAGTTATCATGAGAATGTGAGATTTGCAGTTTTCAAATCCTTTTTCCTCTTCAGATTAATTATGATAGCATTCCAAGAGGAAACGGCATGAATAAGGGGTTTTGGAGAATTATGCATCAGGGAAAAGAGAGAGCAGGGAAGAGAGAGAGCAGGGAAGAGAGAGCAGGGAAGAGAGAGAGCAGGGAAGAGAGAGCAGGGAAAAGAGATTTTGGGAGGATGGTGTCGTATATATAACCCGGACATGCTCCAGACCTGAGAGGATAAATTAGGTGCTAACCTAACGTAGCAGGCGTAAAATAAACACCCGGAACTAGGTCCCCTACATACTGATCTTGACGAGAAGAAAAAAACTGTTGGGTGAGGTTCTCTTCTGCACTGCTCAACCAATCCACTAAATGTGGAGGAGGAGTTAAGATGGAATGGTTCTCTTTCTGCACTGCTCAACCAATCCACTAAATGTGGAGGAGTTAAGATGGAATGGTTCTCTTCTGCACTGCTCAACCAATCCACTAAATGTGGAGGAGGAGTTAAGATGGAATGGTTCTCTTCTGCACTGCTCAACCAATCCACTAATTGTGGAGGAGGAGTTAAGATGGAATGGTTCTCTTCTGCACTGCTCAACCAATCCACTAAATGTGGAGGAGGAGTTAAGATGGAATGGTTCTCTTCTGCACTGCTCAACCAATCCACTAATTGTGGAGGAGGAGTTAAGATGGAATGGTTCTCTTCTGCACTGCTCAACCAATCCACTAAATGTGGAGGAGGAGTTAAGATGGAGTGTCACCTTTTTAACGTCCAAAAGCTGAAGTCACGTGACGTCACAGGCTCTCTGTCCGTTTCCCCTGAAAACCGGAACATCTGGTTGTTGGGAACTCGGCAGACTATAGTATAATACCAGAATGTATCTTTACTTTCTCTTTCTGTTGTATAACTGCACAATAATAAACAGCTTACTGTATAACATAGAATAACCACAGTATCTCTAGGAAAAGCTTTTGATCTGAAATGGTGGTTAAAAGGGCAGCCGTTTTTGTCTCATATATCAAATTATTTCTGGGCAACAAATAAGTACCTTACTGTGATTGTTTTAAATTAAAATGTGTTTTTTTAAAGTTTAAAATAGCTTTCTTAGCAGAGAGCAATTTCTCACGCAAGAATTTAGCGAGGACCGTCTAGGAGTGGTCAGAGTGGGGAGGAGAAACTGAAAACTAGCTCATTATGGCAGAGACGTTAGGAACTCTCTTTCTTATTAATGGTGATGTCACCAGGCAGGACAAAACTTCATTCCACCAAAACAGGCAGTAATTTCAGGTGGTCTTTTCAAACAGCTCTTACACTAAAAGGGCTTTATCATTTTCAATTTCATAGTATTATTCCAACCTCAATGTGTGAAAATACACAGAGTGGACTAAACATTAAGAACACCAGCACTCTACACACACGCTCCAAGACTAACAAGGTGAATCCAGGTGAAAGCTATGATCCCTTATTGATGTCACTTGTTAAATCCACTTCAAACAGTGTAGATGAAGGGGAGGAGACGGGTGAAAGAAGGACTTTCAAGCCTCGAGACAAGTGAGACATGGATTGTGTATGTGTGCCATTCAGAGGGTGAATGAGCAAGACAAAAGACAAAAGACAAAAGATTTAAGTGCCTTTGAACGGGTTATGGTAGTAGGTGCCTGGAGCACTTGTTTGACTGTGTCAAGAACTGCAACGCTGCTGGGTCTTTCACGCGCAACAGTTTCCCATGTGTATCAAGAATGGTCCACCACCCAAAGGACATCCAGCCAACTTGACACAACTGTGGGAATCATTGGAATCAACATTTGACACCTTGTAGGGTCCATGCCCAGACACCTTGTAGGGTCCATGCCCAGACACCTTGTAGGGTCCATGCCCAGACACCTTGTAGGGTCCATGCCCAGACACCTTGTAGGGTCCATGCCCAGACACCTTGTAGGGTCCATGCCCAGACGAATTGAGGCTGTTATGAGGGCAAAAGGTGTTCCAAATGTTTTGTACACTCAGTGCAGTGGACACACCCAGTGCAGTGGACGCACCCAGTGCAGTGGACATACCCAGTGCAGTGGACAGTGCAGTGGACACACCCAGTGCAGTGGACATACCCAGTGCAGTGGACACACCCAGTGCAGTGTACATTAAACACTGCACTGGGCCTTTAACGCCGGCCTGCTATTGACTGACATTGAACTGTTAATCAATTCTTGAAAAGCAGAAACATGTCACTGCCGAGGAAAGCCCAACATTGTTACATCATACTCTCAGGCAGCCTCCACACAATAGCAGAAACCCAGGTCAAAACAGGTCACCTGACATCACACATACATGTATCACGCAGGGGAGGTTGGCAGGAGGAGTTATAGGAGGACGGGCTCACTGTAATGGCTGGAATGGAATAAATGGAATCAAACACAAACATGTAAACCACATGTGTGACTGTTCCATTTACTCCATTCCAGCCATTACAATGAGCCCGTCCTCCTATAGCTCCTCCCACCAGCCTCCACTGGTGTGAGGAAAACAATAGGCCAAACTCGCTCTCCCTTCTCTGATCTCATTGGCTCTGATCGTTTGTACGCTGACACTGAAACAGCCTCCAACCTCCATCAATCAAATGGAAAGATGCTGTTGTAGCGGTGATAGCCAGAAACCTGGAGCAGTCCGTCTGACAGAGCCCATTTCTCCGTTGATAGCATGGTTGCTACACTTCAGTAGAGGCTCATCAAGCATCTCTTGCTAGATCACTAGCTAAGGGTGAAGCTACAGTTGTAAGCCGGCGCTAGATGATGTCATTCGACATGTGGTAAGATGGACACAGATATATGTTACCACACTACAGGCACTACATGGGCTCCAGAGTGGCATAGCGGTCTAATGATCTGCATCTCAATGTAAGAGGTTTCACTACAGTCCCTGGTTTGAATCCAGGCTGTATCACATCTGGCTGTGATTGGGAGTCCCATAGGGCGGCGCACAATTGGCCCAACATCGTCTGCGTTTGGCCGGGGTAGACCGTCATTGTAAACAAGAATTTGTTCTTAACTGACTTGCCTCGTTAAATTACTTTCTTTTTACATTAAAAAGGCCAAAACCACACATTCAGTTTCTCATCCATTCCAGGAAATTTGCAAACACAGATATTTTACAACTGGATGACTTTGTAATTCTACAGAGGAAATCAAGGAGATTGCATGAAGTTTTATGGCGTCACGGTACATTAAATCTCTCTACATATTAACACATTGATAGTCTCAGAGTCAAATTGGTTCGAAGCTGAAATCATAATGGAGGATGAAGTTTGTCAGGCAAAATGGAGACAGTAGTAAAAGCTTATGTGCTGCGTTAATTGAGCCCATTTAGTGCTTGGACACATACTGATTTGAGTTTAATGGCCTGGGGGGATTGCCATAAAAACAAGCCGGGTGAAAGGTTGAAAATTGGGTGTATTGAAGAGGCCTGGGTGAGGACAGGGCGAGGACCACGGCTCACTGGGGTACTGTCGTTGCTGTGGCCCAGCCACACTTGAAATAATCCAACAGATGAGTCCTCAATCACCAAAACAACATGTTCTCTCTGCTGCAGTGGTAGTCTGATGAAGGACCGTTTGAAACAGCATGCAGCTCATCTGAGGTCCCTTAAATATCTATTTTCCTGCACTCACTCCACATATTTCATTCCCCTCCACCCCAGCATTATACTCATCTGCCAAACGCTGCTCTTATTTACAAAAATATTTTTTGTAGTATTTTAATATGTTAAAATCCGCATTCATTAGCAATGGTTACATGTTTGCAAACTAAATGAAATGAAGTGACAGGTTCCCCACATTGGGGAACTGTAATACAACATTCAGTATCTTATCTACAGCCCAGAGTACTATTATTACATAATGATAAACCTTATGTAAAATAAAACATGCTGCAGAATTTTTTTACTACTCAATCTCAAATGCAAACTACAATCATTATTGTTAAACCCTGGTCGTTTACATCAAGTGCCTGGAGTGGGCTGTCAATTCTTCTGAACCCCATTAATTTCCCATTCACAGCACACAACCCATTACGCCCCCATTCATAACACACCTGCAGGAAGAGTGTTTGAGAGTGTGACACCTGAGAGCAGTGTAGCACTGAGGTGACGACAAGGGATTGGCGCTATAAAATTACTCATTCACAGTCCAAGACATTTCTCGATTGATTCTACTGAGAATAATCCCACCCATTTCATATTCAGAGCAGCAAAGTAAAATATTCGGAGGCCTATGCAACAGTGTGTGGGTAGTAGAAGTCGATATGGAACTGGTGATGATGCTCTTGCAGTATATAAAGGTTAAGTAGTATAACAACATCCAAACACTTACCCTAGTGTTGTCATGGTGACAATGGTGTACCAGAAGGAGGCGGGGATGCTGGAAAACGTGGTTCCCTTGGTGCCTTTCTCAGCATAGAACATGACGGTGGCGAAGATGATGACAGCCATGGTGAGAGAGAAGAGGAGGAAGCCCAGCTCCGAGGCGCAGGCCTGCAGAGTGCAGCCTAGGATGCGCAGGCCCTGAGAGTGGCGGGAGAACTTGAAGATTCGGAATACCCGGAAGACTCGCAGGGTAACAAAGGCCCCGCTGACTTCTTCGTTCTCGGGCATGACAAGGCCGATGTAGAAGGGCAAGATGGCCACCACGTCAATCACGCTCATCACCGAACGTGCAAAATCACAGCGGCTGGGGGCAGCATACAGCCTCATGAGGTACTCGCAGGAGAAAATAAGCACACAGGCCGTGTCCAAACAGGAGAAGGCCACAGAAAACTTCTCACCACACGGCAGGTCCTTTATACTCCCTTTGAGTGGTCGACAGGGAACCGTTTCCACAACGTTGGCAATAACAGACACGGCGATGAAGAAGCCGGTGACGTAGTAGAACACCAGGGCCATGGTGGAGGTGTGAGGGTTCTCGAAGGCCCTCCACAGCTTATCACGTAACGTGGCGTCTGGGGGCAGGGGAGCGTCTCCGGCATTCTCTGCCTCTGTGTCCTCAGCCAAACGCTCCTGGTTCTCCTTCTTACGATCCCGGTACTCCTCCATACAGCAGTCACCTATGATCTCAGGTATTATGCCATAGAAAGCCAGCTCCTCCTCAAAGGCCTGAATGCATTCATGTCGGGGATAGTGTAGCTTGCCTGTTCTAAAAAAGTTGAGAATATGGCGAAACATCTCTGGATCCCTGTCAAAGAAATATTCCTGAGTTTCCTCATTGTAGAAAAACTCCTTTTCTGAGCTGCCTAGAAGGGTGTCCGGATAACGGTCCAATGTGTTCTTCCATGTCTGGAAGCGTAGTCCACTCACATTAACAAACAGGATCTCATCACTGCGACTTGTTTTGTCCACAGGAGGCTTGGGCATGGTCTGTTGGGCCAGTGGTAGCCAGCCCACGGCTGCTGCCCGAGCAAAGGGCATCCATGTTGCAACCCCAGCAGCCATTTTGTTTAGTAGCTTATGTTTCAGGAGTAAACGGGATGTTGAGTAATGGTACAGAGAGTCTCTAGGTACTTGATGGTTATTTCTGGGTCTTCTCTGATCAGAAGGAAAACGATAGGTATATCCAATCTAATCATCCGTCTGAACTGAAGGCCTCAACAACCAGATTGGCTTGCCTCCATTCCCAGTCTGTCAATTTGTTTGTGCATCAGTTTCAACAGGAGAGGGAGAAGTGATGCCGGGAGAGAGATGACAGTGTTTTCATTGTCAAAGAAAAGGGTCACGGCAGTTGTGGGCTGAACAAAGGTCAGGCCATTGGAATAGTTCAGGAAAACTTACTCTGATCCATAAAACGTCAGACTATTGACCTCTCATCTAAGTAATAGCACAGTGATATTGTAGAACAATACTGTATATGGCTTTTCAGTCGTGTTTAAACAGACTTCCAGAGAACTAGTGGTTGAAGTCTCCGGCCTTTGCTTGCTGCCTCGCCTCTCTCAGAAGACAGATTGGTTGCAGTGCTGTGGTTTTCAAATTCCTATTAAATTGTGATGATGTTCCCCGAAGATGCAAGATAGACACATTTTTCTCTTGCTTTTTTTTCTCTCCCTTGCAGTGTTGCTCTCCAACTTTGATTATGGGATGGCTCCCTTTGTCCCTTAGTTTCTCTATCCCTCTCTCTCAAATGCACAACCAAACCTTAAGTGTACTGGATTTCTCCGATGTCTGAGAGGCCTTCTGAATGGAAAAGTTAGAGTCTTAGGCGTTTCTACCCCTTGTATGGTGGTCCCTTTTTTATACCTGTCAAGACACACAACACACACAACTTAGATATTGAGCAGCACAGGCTGTAAAGGCACGGTATGCTACATCTATTTGTGTCACAGCTTGGGTGAACTGCTTAAAAGTCTGAGCATAAAAATACAAAACAAAGAGGTTCCTCACAAAGGAAACTTTGAAGTTGACCACGTTTGAATGGTATTTAGAACCCAGACCAAACAGTTGTACCAATATAAAAACAATCCTTATACTTAAATGTCCATTTTGTCAATCTGTACAGAGCCTCAACCCAAATAAGCACTGTGCCCCTTTGATCTTTAAACACATTATGCATCAACCACACAACTGTACCTCTTCAGTATCAATCCACAAGGGGATTATGCTTTCAATGTGTCATAGCATAAATAATGCTGAATTGAATTTCAATATAAAAAAGGTTACAATTAAATCCCGAGATTCAATTACTATATTTTGTTTTGAACTTAAATGTCACTCTTCTAAACAAGAGAGGTGTTAGGGTGTATCCATGAAACATCTCGTCTGCCTTGTGAGGGAGTTGGAGTGTACCCAGACCCGTCTCTAACCAACAGACCCGTCTCTAACCAACAGACCCATCCCTCTAACCAACAGACCCGTCCCTCAAACCAACAGACCCGTCCCTAACCAACAGACCCGTCATTCTAACCAACAGACCTGTCCCTCTAACCAACAGACCCGTCCCTCTAACCAACAGACCCGTCCCTAACCAACAGACCCGTCCTTCTAACCAACAGACCCGTCCCTCTAACCAACAGACCCGTCACTCTAACCAACAGACCCGTCCCTAACCAACAGACCCGTCATTCTAACCAACAGACCCTCTAACCAACACTCTAACCAACAGACCTGTCTCTAACCAACAGACCCGTCACTCTAACCAACAGACCCGTCACTCTAACCAACAGACCCGTCCCTCTAACCAACAGACCCGTCCCTCTAACCAACAGACCCGTCCCTCTAACCAACAGACCCGTCCCTCTAACCAACAGACCCATCCCTCTAACCAACAGACCCGTCCCTCTAACCAACAGACCCGTCCCTAACCAACAGACCCGTCCTTCTGACCAACAGACCTGTATCTAACCAACAGACCCGTCCCTCTAACCAACAGACCCGTCCCTCTAACCAACAGACCCGTCCCTCTAACCAACAGACCCGTCCCTCTAACCAACAGACCCGTCACTCTAACCAACAGACCCGTCATTCTAACCAACAGACCCGTCCCTCTAACCAACAGACCCGTCCCTCTAACCAACAGACCCGTCCCTAACCAACAGACCCGTCATTCTAACCAACAGACCCGTCACTCTAACCAACAGACCTGTCTCTAACCAACAGACCCGTCACTCTAACCAACAGACCCGTCACTCTAACCAACAGACCTGTCTCTAACCAACAGACCCGTCACTCTAACCAACAGACCCGTCACATTCTAACCAACAGACCCGTCCCTCTAACCAACAGACCCGTCCCTCTAACCAACAGACCCGTCCCTCTAACCAACAGACCCGTCTCCAACAAACAAACCCCTCTAACCAACAGACCCGTCCCTAACCAACAGACCCGTCACTCTAACCAACAGACCCGTCATTCAAACCAACAGACCCGTCCCTCTAACCAACAGACCCGTCCCTCTAACCAACAGACCCGTCCCTAACCAACAGACCCGTCCCTAACCAACAGACCCGTCCCTAACCAACAGACCCGTCCCTCTAACCAACAGACCTGTCTCTAACCAACAGACCCGTCTCTAACCAACAGACCCGTCCCTCTAACCAACAGACCTGTCTCTAACCAACAGACCCGTCCCTAACCAACAGACCCATCCTCTAACCAACAGACCCGTCATTCTAACCAACAGACCCGTCCCTCTAACCAACAGACCCATCCTTCTAACCAACAGACCCATCCCTCTAACCAACAGACCCGTCCCTCTAACCAACAGACCTGTCTCTAACCAACAGACCCGTCCCTAACCAACAGACCCGTCCTTCTAATCAACAGACCCGTCACTCTAACCAACAGACCCGTCCCTCTAACCAACAGACCCATCCTTCTAACCAACAGACCCGTCCCTCTAACCAACAGACCCGTAACCAACAGACCCCTCTAACCAACAGACCCATCATTCTAACCAACAGACCATCGTAACCCCTCTAACCAACAGACCCGTCCCTCTAACCAACTAACCCATCTCTAACCAACAGACCTGTCCCTCTAACCAACAGACCCGTCCCTAACCAACAGACCCATCTCTAACCAACAGACCCGTCCCTCTAACCAACAGACCCGTCCCTAACCAACAGACCCGTCCCTAACCAACAGACCCATCTCTAACCAACAGACCCGTCCCTCTAACCAACAGAGTCCCTCTAACCAACAGACCCATCTCTAACCAACAGACCCGTCCCTAACCAACAGACCCATCTCTAACCAACAGACCCGTCACTCTAACCAACAGACTCGTCCCTCTAACCAACTAACCCATCTCTAACCAACAGACCCGTCCCTAACCAACAGACAGGTGACCCAACCCAGAAGCATAACTGTGTACAAGATGTTCCCCCAATCAAAAATCAATAAGACACTATAAGACAGCATTCCTGCTGCAGTGGACAGGAATTAGATCCAAAACAGCTACTAGAGTAAACAAAAACAGAGCAATCTGTGCTCCTCATGTTACTGTGCTCCTCATGTTGATGTGCTCCTCATGTTACTGTGCTCCTCATGTTGATGTGCTCCTCATGTTACTGTGCTCCTCATGTTGATGTGCTCCTCATGTTAATTTGCTCCTCATGTTAATGTGCTCCTCATGTTGTTGCTTACAACAACATGGCCACTCAGTCAAATGAAAATTAAATATGAAATATCCCTAAGGAAAAGGCATAATTTTAACTAAAGTATTGTTAGACGAGCACTTAAATTCAGGTAAGGATGAATAAATAAATAAAATATGTATTGTAGAGTATGTTATGTGCATCTGAATAACATACATCTGAATCACTCTTGAAGTTATGTGTCTGTTCCATTACTATTAAGGCTTTTAAATGTCTAGCGATGTATCTGGAGAAATGAAGATCATAGCTACTTACCATGCATTACAGCTGAAGACAATGTAGGATGAAGGGTCCAATGTATCAGAAAAGAGAAAGCAAAGGCAATAGGAGATTTAAAAACAGGCATGAACAAGCCCCTCTCCTGGAATGGAACCATATCGCACACCAGATAGTGGGGGAGTGATTCTCATGCTTTGCCTTAGCTCCACTCTCTCCTCTCACTCAGCACTGTGACTCCGCTTGCTCTCACTCTCTCCAACTCTACCTCTCATTTGCTTGCTCAACCCTCCCCCCCACCCTCTCTATTGTGCTCTCCCTCTCTCCGATCACACATACTCACCTCCATAACCAATGAAAAACACAGAACAGAATACATGTACAGTTAAGTAATTTAGCAGACGCTCTTATCCAGAGCGACTTACAGGAGCAATTAGGGTTAAGTGCCTTGCTCGAGGGCACATCGAACATGTTTTGTCACCTCGTCAGCTCAGGGATTCAAACCAGCAACCTTTCATTTACTGGCCTAACACCCTTGACCACTAGACTACCTGCCGCCATTAGGCTGATAGGAAACAAAGATAATGTTATTTGATATACCAAAAGTCTACAGACTGTTCAGAGTGTTTTTGAATGCACCATAGCTAATGAAGTTTGACTCAGCAGTTTTACTGGGGGAATACACTTCATATTTTATACTCAGTCTCGACCCATTCCTAAAGATTTTGTTTTCCTACAGTATTTATAGGGCAGCTTGATTAGAAAGCAATAGGAGTGGAATTTCAGGCCGTGTTTAAGCTTTAATACCTAGCCAGAGAAGAAGAAGACAAGACAGGGCGGCTCCGTAAGGTTGGGAATAGTAATGATCTTAATCATTATCGCCCCATTTCAAGGCTTCCTTGTCTAGCTAAGATTCCTGAATCCTTAGTTGATGTATCTGAGAAATTAATTTTGAATGTAAACCAATCAGGAATTTGGCCTGGGCACAGCACTATTACAGCTACCACTTTAGTTGTTATAAATCTTAGACACTCAAAGGAAATGTGCTGCTTTGTTTGTGGACTTGTCAAAAGCTTTTTATACTGTTGATCATGCTATTTTATTGAACAAGTTGTCCTTGATAGGCCTGAGGTCTGACTCCTGTTCATGTTTTAATGATTATCTTAGTGACAGAACTCAGGCCATCATGATTGATGGGGTTACGTCTGAATTTCTTGATGTACTTAAAGGTGTACCACAGGGGTCAATTTTGGGACCAGTTTTCTTCACTATTAATATAAAAACTATTGGTCAATCTGTTAAAAATGTGAAACTTAATCTATATATGTGGATGATACTATTATGTATGCTGTTGCCCAGACTGTTGATTTGGCTGTGTCAAAACTACACTCAGATTTTATAGCTATGCAGGAATTCCTTGCTGATTTAAAACTTTGCCCGCTTTACGGGAAAAACGGAATACATGATGTTTTTAAACTCTCGTAAGAATGTTTCAGATGAACTACATGTTCACTCATTAGATGGTTCTCCAAATCAAAGTGTTCCTGCATATAAATACTTAGGTATTTGGATTGATATGGATTTGACATTTAAAAAACATTTAGATAAGCTGGTTAAGAAGCTAAGATTTAAAACTAGCTTTTTCTTCAAAAACAAAACGTGCCTCTCTCTTAGCAGTAGAAAGCAGGTTATTCAGTCAACCGTTTTTATCTGTTCTTGATTATGGTGATATTATTTATTAAAGTGAATCTGCTACTACTCTTAAATGTTGTATGACATCTACCATAGTGCCCTTTGTTTTTTATTTACAGGTGACAGTTTTGAAATTCACCACTGTATCCTATATCAAAAGGTTGGCTGGACTTCGCTAAAGACCCACAGATCTCTACATTACTCCCCTTTTGCTTACAAGGCCCTACTTCATAAACTTCTGTCTTATCTAACTTTTCTGTTGAAGTATAGACACCTGATTGTCTAACACATTCACAGGTTTGAGGATCCTAGGGTCTCCACCGAGCTAGGTAAATCTGCTTTTAGTTTTAATGCACCATATTGATGGAATAAAATTGTAAAAAAAACATTTAATCTTGATGTTCTGGTGCCTTTCAGGCAATATAAAGCATTGATTGGGTGTAACGTTTTGTTTGTCTGGTGAAGGAGAAGAGGACCAAAACGCAGCGTGGTATGTGTCCATAATATATTTTAATGAAATATCACTGGACACAGAAAACAAAAGGAACAAGAGAAATAAATGAAAACCGACACAGTCCCGTGTGGAACAAACACTGACACAAAAATAATCACCCACCAAAACACAGGTGGGAAAAGGCTACCTAAGTATGGTTCTCAATCAGAGACAACGAACGACACATGCCTCTGATTGAGAACCATACTAGGCCAAACACGTAGAAAATATAACCTAGAAAAAGAACATAGACAACCCACCCCAACTCACCCCAACTCACGCCCTGACCAACCTAACACAAAGACATAAAAAAAGAAACGAAGGTCAGAACTTTGGGGACTTATTTGTAGAGGAATGTAACCGTTTTTCTGGATGATTTGTGATGTTGTATTTGTGCTTCCCATGACTGTGTTTTTTATTTTAATGTGTGTGTATACAGTACATCCGGAAAGTATTCAGACCAATTGACTTGACTTTCCACATTTTGTTACATTACAGCCTTATTCAAAAATGGATTCAATTGGTTTCCCCCCCTCATCAATCTACAC
This sequence comes from Oncorhynchus keta, assembly GCF_023373465.1. Lineage (NCBI taxonomy): Eukaryota > Metazoa > Chordata > Actinopteri > Salmoniformes > Salmonidae > Oncorhynchus > Oncorhynchus keta. Next base: position 13,699,506 of record NC_068447.1, read on the forward strand.
ATAATACACCATAATGACAAAGCATCAGCAAGTTCTTATACATTTTTGCAAATGTATATATATTTTTTAAGTTGTCAAAAGTTTAAGAAAAGCTGTCATTATGGAAAAAAGTGGCTATTTGAAGAATGTCAAATATAAAATATATTTTGATTTGTTTAACACTTTTCTGGTTACTACATGATTCCATATGTGTTATTTCATAGTTTTGATCTCTTCACTATTATTCTACAATGTAGAAAATAATCAAAATAAAGAAAAACCCTTGAATGAGTAGGCGTTCTAAAACTTTTGACTGGTAGTGTAAGTATTCAGACCCTTCACTCAGTACTTTGGTGAAGGACATTTGGCAGCGATTACAGCCTAGAGTCTTCTTGGATATGACGCTACAAGCTTGGCAAACCTGTATTTGGGAAGTTCTTCCCATTTTTCTCTGCAGATCCTCTCATGCTCTGTGACGGGGCGCGTCGCTGCACAGCTATTTTCACGTCTCTTCAGAGATGTTCGACCGGGTTCAAGTCTGGGCTCTGGCTGGGCCACTCAAGGACATTCAGACTTGTCCCTAAGCCACTCCTGCATTGTCTTGGCTGTGTGCCTAGGGTCTTTGTCCTGTTGGAGGGTGAACCTTCACCCCAGTCAGAGGTCCTGAGCGTTCTGGAGCAGGTTTTCATACAGGATCTCTTTGTACTTTGCTCCGTTCATCTTTCCCTCGATCCTGACTAGTCTCCCAGTCCCTGCCACTGAAAAACATCCCCAAAGCATTATGCTACCACCACCATGCTTCACCGTAGGGATAGTGCCAGGTTTCCTCGAGATGTGACGCTTTTCATTCAGGCCAAAGAGTTCAATCTTGGTTTCATCAGACCAGAGAATCTTGTTTCTCATCGTCTGAGAGTCTTTAGCTGCCTTTTGGCAAACTCCAAGTGGGTTGTCATGTGCATTTTACTGAGGAGTGGCTTCTGTCTGGCCACTGTACCATAAAGGCCTGATTGGTGGAGTACTACAGAGATGGTTGTTCTTCTGGAAGGTTCTCGCATCTCCACAGAGGAACTCTGGAGCTCTGTCAGAGTGACCACCGAGTTCTTGGTCACGTCCCTGGCCAAGGCCCTTCTCCCTCGATTGCTCAGTTTGGCTGGGTGGCCAGCTCTAGGAAAAGTCTTGCTGGTTCCAAACTTCTTCCATTTAAGAATTATGGAGGCCACTGTGTTCTTGGGAACCTTCAATGCAGCAGACATTAGTAGGTCCCCTTCCCCAGATCTGTGCCTCGACACAATCCTGTCTTGGAGCTCTATGGACAATTCCTCATGGCTTGGTTTTTGCTCTGACATGCACTGCCAACTGTGGGACCTTATATAGACAGGTGTGTGCCTTTTGAAAGCATGTCCAATCAATTGAATTTAGCACAGGTGGACTACAATCAAGTTGTAGAAACATCTCAAGGATGATCAATGGAAACAGGATGCACCTGAGCTCAATTTCGAGTCTCATAGCAAAGGGTCACCAGTCTCAACGTCAACAGTGAAGAGGCAACTCCGGGATGCTGGCCTTCTAGTCCAGAGTTGCAAAGGAAAAGCCATATCTCAGACTGGCCAATAAAACGAAAAGATTAAGATGGGCAAGTCATCTCGTAGTCATCTCTTCACTTGACGTTGAGACTGGTGTTTTGCAGGTACTATTTAATGAAGCTACCAGTTGAGGACTTGTGAGGCGTCTGTTTCTCAAACTAGACATTCTAATGTACTCGTCCTCTTTCTCAGTTGTGCACCAGGGCCTCCCACTCCTTTTTCTATTCTGGTTAGAGACAGTTTGCGCTGTTCTGTGAAGGGAGTAGTACACAGCCTTGTACGAGATATTCAGTTTCTTGGCAATTTCTTGCATGGAATAACCTTCATTTCCCAGAACAATAATAGACGGACGATTTTCAGAAGAAAGTTATTTGCTTCTGGCCATCTTGAGCCTGTAATCGAACCCACAAATGCTGATGCTCCAGATATTCAACTAGTCTAAAGAAGGCCCGTTTTATTGCATATTTAATCAGAACAACAGTTTTCAACTGTGCTAACATCATTGCAAAAGGGTTTTAAAATGATCAATTAGCCTTTTAAAATGATAAACTTGGATTAGCTAACACAACGTGCCATTGGAACACAGGAGTGATGGCTGCTCATAATGGGCCTCTGTACGTCTTTGTAGATATTCCATAAAAAATCTGCCGTTTCCAGCTACAATAGTCATTTACAACATTAACTGTATATATATTATTATATAATGTGTATATTTATGTCTTATCATACAGGGCACCTTTGAAAACGAGACCAATTTCTCAATGTCTTCACTGTTAAAATAAAGTTATGTGGTGTCATGTTTGTCCTAACACTTACAAATACAAAATTCATGTTCAAATAGCTCTCACTATATCCTACCTGGATACTGTGCTTGGACAACATTTTGAATTAGACAAATGAATGGCTGAAGAGAAAAGGTTACAACGTTCACAGACACAGCCTGAGGAGGAACATATAGGATCAACAGCATCCTAATAAGAACATGAAGAAACAGTATTACAAACACAAGCTGTGGTCATTCTATTCCCTCACTTGAATTATTAATGTGGGCAAAAGCTGCATTCAGCACTCTGACATTCATTCAACCTGCCATTTACAACTAGCCAATGACCATTGACCGAAACAAACATACAGCACAATCCCACGTGTGTGAATGGGATCACCATTTAATGCAACTGTACTGAAATATTGGTTAATTCTGCAACAATAATGGGACTTGATTCTGTTAACATCAATAAAATGCAAATAAAATATATATACTGGATATATATATAATAATATATATATAATGCACACCGTACAAAAAGTCACATTATACGACATTCTCAGAATATGAGAAGAGTACACACGTAATGATCGGTCATATGTACCTGTAGGAAGCTTGTGAGGTATTGAACTGCACAGCAATCAGATATGGATCTGTTTGCCTTTGAAACCGTCACTGGAAAGGATCTGGAGCTGATTAACTATTTTGTGGATTCTCTGTTTCTATTTTTATGTTTATTTTCAATGATAGCACAGCCATTACAGAGTACATGTGACTCTCCTGGTCTAATTAAGTGGTGGAAATGTGTTCTTTGGGGCATGAGGACCAAAACGGATGTAAATTGTATACTTCTTTGTGATTATCCTCAATGAGTATTAATCAAGTGTGTAATTTGTATGTGTACCTTGTTTTAAATGATCAAATAAACTAAACTAAACTAGGTAATTGTGACTGAAATACTATAAGAATGGCCCCAAGACACCAACATGGATTCTTCACTGTGTTAGGTATTGATTTATAGGGGGTCGATATCCCTGCCTTCAATAGTGAATACAAACACAACAGATACATTTAACTACAGAGAGAGGGAAAGCACGGCAGAGGCACTTCGTCGAAGGAAGATGGCTGAATTGCATTAAGGTGAATGACTTGATAGTGATTGAGGCTGCATAAAGACTCACTGCTAAAACTAATATTAATGGCAATCATGGCAGTTAGTTAAAGGAAGAGTTTCTCTATTCCAATCAGTGAAGTAGTGACACAATAATTAAAGGGAGGGCTTTTCATTGAAGTAAAATTTCATATGCTGCTTCTTCAGTCTGTATTATCTTGTAGCTCAGTTGGTAGAGCATGGCGCTTGTAATGCCAGGGTAGTGGGTTCGATTCCCGGGACCACCCATACGTAGAATGTATGCACACATGACTGTAAGTCGCTTTGGATAAAAGCGTCTGCTAAATGGCATATATTATTATTATATATTAATATTTCAGCAATCTCAGTGCAGTCCTGTGCAGAGTGGAAACAATGGGATGGAGAAAACTGTTGAAGTGAATTTTAAAAAAGTGGATAAGGAATGATGATGGAGAAAAGAGGAGCTCATTGGCCAGTCTCTACCTGTCCCTGTAGCTGTCTGATGGCTAGTCTCTAACTGCCTCTGTCGCTGTCTGATGTCTAGTCTCTACCTGTCCCTGTAGCTGTCGGTCGGCTAGTCTCTACCTGTCCCTGTAGCTGTCTGATGGCTAGTCTCTAACTGCCTCTGTAGCTGTCTGATGTCTAGTCTCTACCTGTCCCTGTAGCTGTCTGATGTCTAGTCTCTACCTGCCCCTGTAGCTGTCTGATGGCTAGTCTCTACCTGTCCCTGTAGCTGTCTGATGGCTAGTCTCTAACTGCCTCTGTAGCGGTCTGATGTCTAGTCTCTACCTGTCCCTGTAGCTGTCTGATGTCTAGTCTCTACCTGTCCCTGTAGCTGTCTGATGGCTAGTCTCTACCTGTCCCTGTAGCTGTCTGATGGCTAGTCTCTAACTGCCTCTGTAGCTGTCTGGTGTCTAGTCTCTACCTGCCCCTGTAGCCATGTGATGGCTAGTCTCTACCTGTCCCTGTAGCCATGTGATGGCTAGTCTCTACCTGCCCCTGTAGCCATGTGATGGCTAGTCTCTACCTGCCCCTGTAGCCATGTGATGGCTAGTCTCTACCTGCCCCTGTAGCCATGTGATGGCTAGTCTCTACCTGCCCCTGTAGCCATGTGATGGCTAGTCTCTACCTGCCCCTGTAGCCATGTGATGGCTAGTCTCTACCTGCCCCTGTAGCTGCCTGTTGGTGTTCCTCTGTAACAGTTACTGTATGACCTCTTAATTTTTTCCATTGCTTGGTTTGGTTGGGTCTGGCTTGGTTTGGTCTGGCTTGGCTTGGTCTGGCTGGGTTTGGCTGGGTTTGGCTGGGTCTGGCTTGGTCTGGCTGGGTCTGGCTTGGTCTGGCTGGGTTTGGCTGGGTCTGGCTTGGTCTGGCTGGGTCTGGCTTGGTCTGGCTGGGTCTGGCTGGGTTTGGCTGGGTCTGGCTTGGTCTGGCTGGGTCTGGCTGGGTTTGGCTGGGTCTGGCTTGGTCTGGCTGGGTCTGGCTGGCTGGGTCTGGCTGGGTTTGGCTGGGTCTGGATTGGTCTGGCTGGGTCTGGCTTGGTCTGGCTGGGTTTGGCTGGGTCTGGCTTGGTCTGGCTGGGTCTGGCTGGGTTTGGCTGGGTCTGGCTTGGTCTGGCTGGGTCTGGCTGGGTTTGGCTGGGTCTGGCTGGGTCTGGCTGGGTCTGGCTGGGTTTAGCTGGGTTTGGCTGGGTCTGGCTGGGTCTGGCTTGGTCTGGCTGGGTCTGGCTGGGTTCGCCTTGTGTGGTTCACTGGGCTTTCACCTCCTGTTCTCCAGAGACGTTTGGTGGCTGGCTTTACATTCTTGTTAACTCAGCTAAGAGTCCTCAGCTTCCATCACATCCACCAACACATTCCTCCCTCCTTTCCTTCACTGTAATGTTTAGTAACCTGGTTAGAAATGGGCCCTTGACACTTTTTCATTTTCCATTCAGTGATGTTATGTTAAAATATTAGAGCAGTACTATGCAGCCTAATGACCCTATTCTTCATACAGTACATGAAGAGTCATTATACTTGCCATCCGAGCACCATGCATGTTGGCCTGTAGCTGAGACCAGTGTATGTTTCATGTTTAATTTATCTCCACCTTTCTATGAATGATTTACAGAGAGGTTTAAAAAGCCCTCGTGTGCATATAGCACTTCATTCCATCACTTCAAACGCTCACTCAGCTTCGTCTAATAGCAGGCTATACGGCTTTACTTGGGATTTTTCCTCGTATTCATACTAACCTCTACATTAACACTTCCTGGCCCGCTATCCAGGAAAGAAACCATGCTGAAATATATGCCCACTTGCTTTTCGACCACGCAGTTACAATTCCTTCACTATTAATCATAGCATTTTCCAATGTTCATAAACATGTAGTACACTATGGTTTACTGTGAAATGTGTTTGGCTTATGCCCTTTTTACGCCCGTCTCTATTTCATACTAGTTCAAATCACCCGAAAGACACAAGGACTAAAATTGAATTAGCCACCTATAATACTAAAACAGTGACAGTATGTGTGATGCATACAATAGAAAGTCAAGGCCTTTGAGACCTTTATATAACTCTGTTTCCCAGAACATGTTAGTCTGGTGAAATAGGGACCAAGTGTATATAATTTAAGATTCATGAATGAAATATGAGGAGCTCACATAGACTGGGTAGAATTCAGACACAAAGTTATGAGTTTAAAGCTATGAAATGGAAATGTGTCTGAAATTGCATTTGAAAGCACTCTCAAAATTCTGAGTGCCACCTCAAAAATCTGCTCATCCTCTGGGAGGACAGCCAGTGGAACAACATTTTCATCTACCCAGCCAGCGCTGCTGTCCCATGTATAAAGAGACATTATAAACAAGGTAATTCGAGCCCTGAATGCTGATTGGCTGACAGCCGTGGTATATCAGAACATATACCAGGGCATGTCAAAACTTTTATTTTAAGTGTTCTAACTATGTTGGTAACCTGTTTAAAATAGCAATAAGGCACCTCAGGGGTTTGTGGTATATGGCCAATATACCACTGCTAAGGGCTGTATCCAGGCACTACACGTTGCGTCGTACAAAAGAACAGCCCTTAGCCAGGCCAAGGATTGGGCGGCAGGTAGCCTAGTGGTCAAAGTGTTGGGCCAGTAACCGATCGGTTGCTAGATCGAATTGAACAAGGCAGTTAACTCACTGTTCCTAGGTTTTCATTGTAAATAAGAATTTGTTCTTAACTGATTTGCCTGGTGAAATAAAAATAACTAAAAATGACCACACCCCATGCCTTATTGCTTAATTCAACACTGGACACTTTGTTTCTTTTAATACCGTTTTCACAGTGTGTATTTACATACTGCATTCTTCACATACTGTATCTCATTCTAATATACACTGAGTGTACAAAATATTAAGAACACCTGCTCTTTTTGTGACATAGCTTTCACCTGGATTCACCTGGTCATTCGATGGTCCCATGTCTCTTGTTAAATCCACTTCAATCAGTGTAGATGAAGGGGGAGGAGACAGATTTAAAGAAGGATTTTTAATCCTGGAGACAACTGAGACATGGATTGTGTATGTTTGCCATTCAAACGGTGAATGGGCAAGACAAAATATGTCAGTGCCTTTGAACGGGGTATTGTGGTAGGTGCCAGGCAGAGGGCTGTTACGGTGACCGTATTACTGACACACCAGCAGTCATGAGTCAGGACCACAGTAAAATTCCATATGACTGTTGAGTCACGGTAATCTCCTTTAATGTACCCTGGACATGTTTTGGTAGTACCTTACTTGCTAATGACCATCAGGTCACTAATGACCTGGTACTCAGGGCTCTACTGTCCCTCTAACCACTCTGACACGTCAATGCAAATACAATCTAAAAATCACATCAAACACTAATCATCAAAACATTTAAAACTCACCCCACTATGATAATCAATTTGAAGAAGTTAATCGCCTTTGAGTGTGGACTGTATTATTATGCATACTGGATGGACAGTTTACATTCGTTATGCTACACTCCAAAATGAAAAATGTCTATCCACGAGTCTGGAAGAGAACCTGTAGCCCTAGGCCATGCTGTTGGTTCATTGATTGTGCAGGGTGGCTCACAGTTAGCTTATAATTATAGTGCATTTGTATAGCCTAGTAACATGGCATTTTTTAAATTTTCATAATTAACAGGCTGAGATTACATTTAGCTACATAGAATATCTCACCATCGTGCGTTTCCATCTCCTCCTCTCTCTCCTTTATTCCTTTCTCGACAGCGTACACGGGCTGTCAACAGCTTAGTGAAATTCTGAATGTTGTGTTGCAAAAACATGTTACTATCAATGTTCCCAAACAGATTTTTACTTGGTTTCCAACATTAAGCACTGGGTAGCTGCAGGAACAGGTTTGGAGAGCCCATGGCATACAGAGTTTGGGCAGTATCACCTCTCGCGCAGCGAGAGCATGCTCCTCAAACTGTCACACCCTGATTTATTTCACCTGTCTTTGTGCTTGTCTCCTCCCCCCTCCAGGTGTTGCCCATCTTCCCTATTATCCCTGTGTATTTATACCTGTGTTCTCTGTTTGTCTGTTGCCAGTTCGTTTTGTTTCGTCGAGCCTACCAGCGGTTTTCCCCTTGCTCCTGTTTTTTCTCTAGTTCCTGTTTTCTAGTTTTCCTGTTTTTTACCATTCTGCATGCCCTGACCCTGAGCCTGCCTGCCGTTCTGTACCTTCCTGACTCTGCATGCCCTGACCCTGAGCCTGCCTGCCGTTCTGTACCTTGTCACACCACCTTGGATTACAGACCTCTGCCTGCCCTGACCCTGAGCCTGCCTGCCATTCTGTACCTTGTCACACCACCTTGGATTACTGACCTCTGCCTGTCCTGACCCTGAGCCTGCCTGCCGTTCTGTACCTTGTCACACCACCTTGGATTACTGACCTCTGCCTGCCCTGACCCTGAGCCTGCCTGCCGTTCTGTACCTTCCTGACTCTGCTCTGGATTACTGACCTCTGCATGCCCTGACCCTGAGCCTGCCTGCCGTTCTGTACCTTGTCACACCACCTTGGATTACTGACCTCTGCCTGCCCTGACCCTGAGCCTGCCTGCCGTTCTGTACCTTGTCACACCACCTTGGATTACTGACCTCTGCCTGCCCTGACCCTGAGCCTGCCTGCCGTTCTGTACCTTCCTGACTCTGCTCTGGATTACTGACCTCTGCATGCCCTGACCCTGAGCCTGCCTGCCGTTCTGTACCTTCCTGACTCTGCTCTGGATTACTGACCTCTGCATGCCCTGACCCTGAGCCTGCCTGCCGTTCTGTACCTTGTCACACCACCTTGGATTACTGACCTCTGCATGCCCTGACCCCGAGCCTGCCTGCCGTTCTGTACCTTGTCACACCACCTTGGATTACTGACCTCTGCCTGCCCTGACCCCGAGCCTGCCTGCCGTTCTGTACCTTGTCACACCACCTTGGATTACTGACCTCTGCCTGCCCTGACCCCGAGCCTGCCTGCCGTTCTGTACCTTGTCACACCACCTTGGATTACTGACCTCTGCTTGCCCTGACCCCGAGCCTGCCTGCCGTTCTGTACCTTGTCACACCACCTTGGATTACTGACCTCTGCCTGCCCTGACCCCGAGCCTGCCTGCCGTTCTGTACCTTGTCACACTACCTTGGATTACTGACCTCTGCCTGCCCTGACCCCGAGCCTGCCTGCCATTCTGTACCTTGTCACACTACCTTGGATTACTGACCTCTGCCTGTCCTGACCCTGAGCCTGCCTGCCGTTCTGTACCTTGTCACACCACCTTGGATTACTGACCTCTGCCTGCCCTGACCCTGAGCCTGCCTGCCGTTCTGTACCTTGTCACACCTCCCTGGATTACTGACCTCTGCCTGCCCTGACCCTGAGCCTGCCTGTCGTTCTGTACCTTTCTGACTCTGCTCTGGACCACTGACCTCTGCCTGTCCTGTCGTTTTCCTGCCCCCCTGTTTTTGTAATAAACCTTTGTTACTTCGAAACTGTCTGCATCTGGGTCTCCTCCTGAGTCATGATACAAACAGTGGTTAATGCGAGAAGTGAAATAAGTGTTCCTATATTTATTTCTCAGCTGCTCATATTGAGCACATACTCCACTATAAAACCGAAACCGGCATCATTGAAAAACTGACCGGTGGGCCTCCGACCGAGTGCATACAGATGACATCCCTGTTCCTGCCCATTAGATAATGGGCCATTCGAAAGCGAAACTAATTCTACATATTAGTAAAGACAAGATTAAATTGAGAATAATCTGATGGGTGTAAATATGATGATCACTTGATGAGAGAACAGCTGTGCAGCTTGAGGCAAGGAAAAGAGCTTAAGCTTTTTTTGCGAATTTCTCCAATCATCAATAGCCTGTAGTCACATTATGCAATCCATGTATGTTTTCATTTCTAAGACATTCTGAGGTTTGTATCAGTCACAACTAAAGTTGCCAAATAACTAAATCTAGCATATACAGTTGAAGTCGGAAGTTTACGTACACTTAGGTTGGAGTCATTAAAACTTTTTCAACCACTCCACAAATGTCGTGTTAACAAACTAGTTTTGGCAAGTCGGTTAGGACATCTACTTTGTGCATGACACAAGTAATTTTTCCAACAATTGTTTACAGACAGATTATTTCACTTATAATTCACTGTTTCACAATTCCAGTGGGTCAGAAGTTTACATACAGTAAGTTGACTGTGCCTTTAAACAGCTTGGAAAATTCCAGAAAATGATGTCATCGCTAATTGACATCATTTGAGTCAATTGGAGGTGTACCTGTGGATGTATTTCAAGGCCTACCTTCAAACTCAGTGCCTCTTTGCTTGACATCATGGGAAAATCAAAAGAAATCAGTCAAGACCTCAGAAAACCTGAAAGGCCGCTCAGCAAGGAAGAAGACACTGCTCCAAAACCGCCATAAAATAGCCAGACTACGGTTTGCAACTGCACATGGGTACAAAGATCATACTTTTTGGAGAAATGTCCTCTGGTCTGATGAAACAAAAATAGAACTGTTTGGCCATAATGACCATCGTTATGTTTGGAGGAAAAAGGGGGAGTCTTGGAAGCCAAAGAACACCATCCCAACCTTGAAGCACGGGGGTGGCAGCATCATGTTGTGGGGGTCCTTTGCTGCAGGAGGACCCCAAGCATACTTCCAAAGTTGTAGCAAAATGGCTTAAGGACAACAAAGTCAAGGTATTGGAGTGGCCATCACAAAGCCCTGACCTCAGACCTACAGAAAATTTGTGGGCAGAACTGAAAAAGCGTGTGCGAGCAAGGAGGTCTTCAAACCTGACTCAGTTACACCAGCTCTGTCAGGAGGACAGGGCCAAAATTCACCCAAATTATTGTGAGAGGCTTGTGGAAGGCTATCCAAAATGTTTGACCCAAGTTAAACAATTTGAAGGCAATGCTACCAAATACTATTTGAGTGTATGTAAACTTCTGACCCACTGGGAATGTGATGAAAGAAATAAAAGCTGAAATAAGTAATTCTCTCTACTATTATTCTGACATTTCACACTCTTAAAATAAAGTGGTGATCCTCAATGACCTAAGGCAGGGAATTTTTTGTAGGATTAAATGTCAGGAATTGTGAAAAACTGAGTTGAAATGTATTTGGCTAAGGTGTATGTTTTGAAGGTTTGAAGGTAGGCCTTGAAATACATCCGCAGGTACACCTCCAATTGACTAAGTGTATGTTAACTTCCGACTTCAACTGCATTGTTGGTGTTGGCATAGACTGAATTTGGATGAATTACTGATAGTGTTATTTATGTGTTAACTAGATTAGTTCTGACATTTGTGATTGTTTTTCGTTTTTGATTATTTGTGTACTTGTCTGACATGTTTACCTCACTGTTAGGAGCTAGTAACACAAGCATTTCGCTGCACCCACTATAAAATCTGTTAAACTGTGTATGCGACCAATAAACTTTGATTCGATTTATATTCTATCTTCTGCAGCAGCATCATTTCACCAAACAAGTTCTGGGTACATTATATGTAAATGTTTTGCCGAATAAAGGTGATTCTGATACTGATTCTGATCATACCTTACAATACAGTAGCATACAATACAATAACACTATTTTTCCACAGGATTGGTAGTTAGTATTGAATAAATGAGTAAAAGTACCACAGCGCTGAAAGAAACCAGAGTAGATGGTGGTTTGATCAGCAAGATAAGCTGGTAATACAGTGGCTTCTCCATTAAGCCTAATATCTCACTCTGATTGGACCAAATAAAATAAAAAGGAACATAAACTAAACTGCCTCCAGAGAATAAAAGCATGGTAACCACTGTGTACAGTATTATGTGCTCCTTCCAAATCAAAAAAAGTATTTTAATGGCATACTGTAGTATTCTGTCATCACAAATGTTTTTTGTTTAGCCAAACTGGACAGAATCATTGAATAATGTGTACCCAACAGGTGGCTGAATGCTGTGCTACAGCATAATGGATTTGATCTTTAAATAGTAAGCAGCTAATTACAGTTACAATTTAGGCCAGTTGCTCTGGCTGAGATACCCAATGGAAACTGAGGGTTTCTCAGAGAAATGGAGCTCTACATCAAAACTATTGCCTGGAAAAGGAGTCAGATTTCGATGGTATTGTACAGCTGGGACCTGAGTCCACATCTGCCATATCTGCATGTATGGTTTGTAGGGTGTACCTATACATTCATAATATAATAATATATGGCATTTAGCAGACGCTTTTATGACTTACAGTCATGTGTGCATACATTCTACGTATGGGTGGTCCCGGGATCGAACCCACTACCCTGGCGTTACAAGCGCCATGCTCTACCAACTGAGCTACAGAAGGACCACATTCAGTTACATGGACATTAATACAGAACATTATCCAACATTTTGAATATCCTTGGACATCTCAGGGAGACGGTTAGGATATCTTAATCATTACTCCTCTATGGTTTGTAGGGTGTACCTATACATTCAGTTACATGGACATTAATACAGAACATTATCCAACATTTTGAATATCCTTGGACATCTCAGGGAGACGGTTAGGATATCTTAATCATTACTCCTCTATGGTTTGCTCAAATAACTGTGGAAGCTCAGAGATATGACGTGAACGAAATGCAACACTGACAAACTGTGGGATATTCTTAGGAGAGGAGTATCCTTGCGGAGAGATGAGAGAGAGAGATTTTTTTGAGCATGTCTAATTCTTACCTCCCCAGAGAGGTTTTCCATCAGGAAGGTCACTGTCTCCATTAGTGGCAACATAACAGTCAGGAGGAACACTCACTCCTTACTGGACACTTTTATACACTCTGATATCGTCGCTACACACACTCGCTCCTTAATAAAAATACTTCCTTAGTTCCAACTCCAGAATTGACACCTTTGCAAATCTAATTATCTTCGACGTCATTGTAGGGATTACTTTTCCCTCATTGACAAACTGACAATTGGTCTCATACATGGCCTCATTGACTAACTGACTGTCTGTCTCATACATGGCCTCATTGACTAACTGACAGTCTGTCTCATACATGGCCTCATTGACTAACTGACTGTCTGTCTCATACATGGCCTCATTGACTAACTGACTGTCTGTCTCATACATGGCCTCATTGACTAACAGACTGTCTGTCTCATACATGGCCTCATTGACTAACAGACTGTCTGTCTCATACATGGCCTCATTGACTAACAGACTGTCTGTCTCATACATGGCCTCATTGACTAACAGACTATCTGTCTCATACATGGCCTCATTGACTAACAGACTGTCTGTCTCATACATGGCCTCATTGACCAACAGACTATCTGTCTCATACATGGCCTCATTGACTAACAGACTGTCTGTCTCATACATGGCCTCATTGACTAACAGACTGTCTGTCTCATACATGGCCTCACTGACTAACAGACTGTCTGTCTCATACATGGCCTCATTGACCAACTGACTAATGTCTGTCTCATACATGGCCTCATTGACTAACTGACTAATGTCTGTCTCATACATGGCCTCATTGACCAACTGACTAATGTCTGTCTCATACATGGCCTCATTGACTAACTGACTGTCTGTCTCATACATGGCCTCATTGACTAACTGACTAATGTCTCTCATACATGGCCTCATTGACTAACTGACTAATGTCTGTCTCATACATGGCCTCATTGACTAACTGACTAATGTCTGTCTCATACATGGCCTCATTGACTAACTGACTAATGTCTGTCTCATACATGGCCTCATTGACTAACTGACGGTCTGTCTCATGCATGGCCTCATTGACTAACTGACTGTCTGTCTCACACATGGCCTCATTGACTAACTGACTGTCTGTCTCACACATGGCCTCATTGACTAACTGACTGTCTGTCTCATACATGGCCTCATTGACTAACTGACTAATGTCTCTCATACATTGCCTCATTGACTAACTGACTAATGTCTGTCTCATGCATGGCCTCATTGACTAACTGACTGTCTGTCTCATACATGGCCTCATTGACTAACTGACTGTCTGTCTCATACATGGCCTCATTGACTAACTGACTAATGTCTCATACATGGCCTCATTGACTAACTGACTAATGTCTCATACATGGCCTCATTGACTAACTGACTAATGTCTCTCATACATTGCCTCATTGACTAACTGACTAATGTCTGTCTCATGCATGGCCTCATTGACTAACTGACTGTCTGTCTCATACATGGCCTCATTGACTAACTGACTGTCTGTCTCATACATGGCCTCATTGACTAACTGACTAATGTCTCATACATGGCCTCATTGACTAACTGACTGTCTGTCTCATACATGGCCTCATTGACTAACTGACTGTCTGTCTCATACATGGCCTCATTGACTAACTGACTAATGTCTCATACATGGCCTCATTGACTAACTGACTAATGTCTCTCATACATTGCCTCATTGACTAACTGACTAATGTCTGTCTCATACATGGCCTCATTGACTAACTGACTAATGTCTCTCATACATGGCCTCATTGACTAACTGACTAATGTCTGTCTCATACATGGCCTCATTGACTAACTGACTAATGTCTCTCATACATGGCCTCATTGACTAACTGACTAATGTCTCTCATACATGGCCTCATTGACTAACTGACTGTCTGTCTCATACATGGCCTCATTGACTAACTGACTAATGTCTCATACATGGCCTCATTGACTAACTGACTAATGTCTCTCATACATTGCCTCATTGACTAACTGACTAATGTCTGTCTCATGCATGGCCTCATTGACTAACTGACTGTCTGTCTCATACATGGCCTCATTGACTAACTGACTAATGTCTGTCTCATACATGGCCTCATTGACTAACTGACTAATGTCTGTCTCATGCATGGCCTCATTGACTAACTGACTGTCTGTCTCATACATGGCCTCATTGACTAACTGACTAATGTCTGTCTCATACATGGCCTCATTGACTAACTGACTAATGTCTGTCTCATGCATGGCCTCATTGACTAACTGACTGTCTGTCTCATACATGGCCTCATTGACTAACTGACTAATGTCTGTCTCATACATGGCCTCATTGACTAACTGACTAATGTCTGTCTCATACATGGCCTCATTGACTAACTGACTAATGTCTGTCTCATACATGGCCTCATTGACTAACTGACTAATGTCTGTCTCATACATGGCCTCATTGACTAACTGACGGTCTGTCTCATGCATGGCCTCATTGACTAACTGACTGTCTGTCTCACACATGGCCTCATTGACTAACAGACTGTCTGTCTCATACATGGCCTCATTGACTAACTGACTGTCTGTCTCATACATGGCCTCATTGACTAACTGACTGTCTGTCTCACACATGGCCTCATTGACTAACTGACTGTCTGTCTCACACATGGCCTCATTGACTAACAGACTGTCTGTCTCATACATGGCCTCATTGACTAACTGACTGTCTGTCTCATACATGGCCTCATTGACTAACTGACTAATGTCTCATACATGGCCTCATTGACTAACTGACTAATGTCTGTCTCATACATGGCCTCATTGACTAACTGACTGTCTGTCTCACACATGGCCTCATTGACTAACAGACTGTCTGTCTCATACATGGCCTCATTGACTAACTGACTAATGTCTCATACATGGCCTCATTGACTAACTGACTGTCTGTCTCATACATGGCCTCATTGACTAACTGACTAATGTCTCATACATGGCCTCATTGACTAACTGACTAATGTCTGTCTCATACATGGCCTCATTGACTAACTGACTGTCTGTCTCACACATGGCCTCATTGACTAACAGACTGTCTGTCTCATACATGGCCTCATTGACTAACTGACTAATGTCTGTCTCATACAAGGCCTCATTGACTAACTGACTAATGTCTCTCTCATACATGGCCTCATTGACTAACTGACTAATGTCTCTCATACATGGCCTCATTGACTAATGTCTGTCTCATACATGGCCTCATTGATAAACTGACTAATGTCTGTCTCATACATGGCCTCATTGACTAACTGACTAATGTATGTCTCATACATCGCCTCATTGACTAACTGACTAATGTCTCTCATACATTGCCTCATTGACTAACTGACTAATGTCTGTCTCATACATGGCCTCATTGACTAACTGACTAATGTCTCTCATACATTGCCTCATTGACTAACTGACTAATGTCTGTCTCATACATGGCCTCATTGACTAATGTCTCTCATACATGGCCTCATTGACTAACTGACTAATGTCTCTCATACATTGCCTCATTGACTAACTGACTAATGTCTGTCTCATACATGGCCTCATTGACTAACTGACTAATGTCTGTCTCATACATGGCCTCATTGACTAACTGACTAATGTCTGTCTCATGCATGGCCTCATTGACTAACTGACTGTCTGTCTCATACATGGCCTCATTGACTAACTGACTAATGTCTGTCTCATACATGGCCTCATTAACTAACTGACTAATGTCTGTCTCATGCATGGCCTCATTGACTAACTGACTGTCTGTCTCATACATGGCCTCATTGACTAACTGACTAATGTCTGTCTCATACATGGCCTCATTGACTAACTGACTAATGTCTGTCTCATACATGGCCTCATTGACTAACTGACTAATGTCTGTCTCATACATGGCCTCATTAACTAACTGACTAATGTCTGTCTCATACATGGCCTCATTGACTAACTGACTAATGTCTGTCTCATACATGGCCTCATTGACTAACTGACTGTCTGTCTCATACATGGCCTCATTGACTAACTGACTAATGTCTGTCTCATACATGGCCTCATTGACTAACTGACTAATGTCTGTCTCATACATGGCCTCATTGACTAACTGACTAATGTCTGTCTCATACATGGCCTCATTGACTAACTGACTGTCTGTCTCATACATGGCCTCATTGACTAACTGACTAATGTCTGTCTCATACATGGCCTCATTGACTAACTGACTAATGTCTGTCTCATACATGGCCTCATTGACTAACTGACTAATGTCTCTCATACATGGCCTCATTGACTGACTAATGAACTGACTAATGTCTCTCTCATACATGGCCTCATTGACTAACTGTTTAGCGGTTAAGGGGATTAGGCCAGTAACTTAAAGGTTGCTGGTTTGAATCCCTACGCTGACTAGATGAAAAATCTGTCGATGTGCTCGAGATAGGCACTCAACCCTAGTTGCTCTGTGAAAGAGTAGCACTAAAATGTCAACGTTAGAATGGATGTCAGAGGTGGCGCAGTGTCATCTAACTAATGAATAATTCCCAGGAGCATGGTTAGACCCAGTCTTAGTGCTCTCCCTGGGCCAAAGTGTTCAGAGAGAGTCTAGATTATAAAATTGTGCACTGACAACGCTATGCTTTAGCCTACAGAACCTGTTAAAATCCAGGTAGTCAAATTTAAAAGAGGCCAAGAAAAAGAAATGAGTTCATTTTAAGGGCGGTGTTTTCACCAGGTTGGGTCCCATACAGTTGTAGCAATGAGATACACAGTAGACTCAGTCTGTCATAATGACACAGTATGATACCAACATAGCTGCAGGGATAACTGGTGCTGATGGGACAATGAAAGTCCCTCGTGTAGCTTAATGAACACTGCACTCGGAGGCCTTCAACTGAGTGTAGATTACTGTGTTGTGAATGATGGTCATCTCATAATAGTCAGTGTGCTAAAGCTTCTACACAATGTCTCCCTTCCATGCCGACTTGACGTGACATTGTCATTATTTCCAGATGTTATCTGAGTGGGAAGGGTTTTTAAAATTTAAATGCCCAGTGTTTCACAGCAGATCTCTTTTATACGTGTACAAGTTAGTGTGCAGTGGGAGGACGTTGTGGCATAGTCACAATTCAGTGAAACTGAATCATGAAAGTGTGTGTGTGGCGTGTGTGTGGCATGAGTGCCCATTCTCCCACCATGTCCACTCTCCTTCTCCGAGGCCACACCCCTTCAATTGTCAGCACTTATTGTAGATAATGCTATTGATTGTCAAAACGAATTGTTCATTGTGATGGATATCCTGTTGTATGAGCATTAGTGCTTTAGATGATGTTGGAAAGGATCTTTGAAATGTTCTTATTTTATAACCTTTATTTAACCTTTTATTTAGGGGCGGCAGGGTAGCCTAGTTGGTTAGAGCGTTGGACTAGTAACCGGAAGTTTGCAAGTTCAAACCCCCGAGCTGACAAAGTACAAATCTGTCGTTCTGCCCCTGAAAAGGCAGTTAACCCACTGTTCCTGGGCCGTCATTGAAAATAAGAATTTGTTCTTAACTGACTTGCCTAGTTAAATAAAGGTAAAATAAAAAATAACTAGGCAAAATAACTAGGCAAGTCAGTTAAAAACAAATACTTATTTACAATGATGGCCTACCCCAGCCAAACCCGGACGAAGCTGGGCCAATTGTGCGCTGTCCTGTGGTGTGATACAGCCTGGAATCGAACCAGGAACTGTAGTGACACCCCTTGCACTGAGATGCAGTGCCTTAGACCGCTGCGCCACTCGGGAGCTCAATGTTATTTATCAGAGGACCTCACAAAAGGCACATAGCAGCTGTACCCTCCTCCTGTCACAATAAGAACGTATGGAGATATCCATCCCTGCTAAAGCAACATGAGAAACATGCAAAAACAAATGTATTAAAACTTAACATGCTCTTGAGAGATGTCCAAAATGATTTCAATCTACCTATTAGAAATGACTGTCATTCAATGCATAGTGCCTTCAGAAAGTATTCATACCCCTGGACTTACTTAACATTTAGTTGTTACAGCCTGAATTCAACATCTACACACAATACCCCGTGATAACATGGTAAAAACATGTTTTTAGAGATTTTTATTGAACATTTATTGAAAATTAAATACAGAAGTATCTATTTTACATAGGAATTACATTTACATTTAAGTAATTTAGCAGACGCTCTTATCCAGAGCGACTTACAAATTGGTGCATACACCTTATGACATCCAGTGGAACAGCCACTTTACAATAGTGCATCTAAATCTTTTTAGGGGGGGGGGTGAGAAGGATTACTTACCCCTGAGCCAACACTTCTTGTCACGATCGTCGTATAAGTGAGACCAAGGTGCAGCGTTGAAATGAACACCGAACAAGCCAACAAAAATAACAAACCGAACTGTGAAGCTATACAATATAGTGCTGACAGGCAACTACATATAGTCAAGATCCCACAAACACCAAAGGGAAATGGCTACCTAAATATGATCCCCCAATCAGAGACAACGATAAACAGCTGTCTCTGATTGGGAACCATATCAGGCCAACATAGAATTACAAAAACCCCTAGACATACTAAAACCCTAGACAATACAAAAAAACCTAGACATTACAAAACTAGCTTACCCACCCTAGTCACACCCTGACCTAACCAAAATATAAAGAAAACAGAGATATCTCAGGTCAGGGCGTGACACTTCTGGGAACACCTTTGGGCGCATTACAGCTATGAGGCTTTCTGGGTACATTTCTGGTCACCTGAATTGTTTAATATTTGCACATTATTCTTTAAAAAATTATTCAAGTTCTGTCAAGTTGGTTGTTGATGATCGCTAGACAGCTATTTTCAAATGTTGCCATAGATTTTCAAGTAGATTTAAGTCAAAACTGTAACTAGGCCACTCCGGTACATTCAATTTCTTCTTGGTAAGCAACTCCAGTGTAGATTTGTGTTTTAGGTTATTGTCCTGCTGAAAGGTGAATTCTCCCAGTGTCTGGTGGAAAGCAGACTGACCAGGTTTTCCTCTAGGATTTTGCATGTGCTTAGGCTACATTTATTTTTTATCCTGAAAAACTCCCCATTCCATTACGATTACAAGTATACCCATAACACTACGCTTGAAAATATGGAGAGTGGTACACAGTAATGTGTTGTATTGGATTTGCCCCAAACATAACAAGAGTTAATTGCTTTGCCACATGTTTTTGCAATATTACTTTAGTGCATGCATGTTTTAGAATATTTTTTATCCTGTACAATATTCCTTCTTTTTACTGTCAATTAGGTTAGCATTGTGGAGTAACTACAATATTGTTTATCAATTCCTCAGTTTTCTCCTATCACAGCCATTAAACTTTGTGACTGTTTTAATAAAGTCACTATTGGTTTCATGGTGAAATCCCTGAGTGGTTTCCTTCCTCTCCGGCAACTGAGTTAGGAAGGACGCCTGTATCTTTGTAGTGAGTGGGTGTATTGATACACCATCCAAAGTGTAATTAATAACTTCACCATGCTCAAAGGAATATTCAATGTCTGCTTTTTTTTATACCCATCTACCAATAGGTACCATTCTTTGCGAGACATTGAAAAACGTCCCGTCCATTGTGGTTGAATCTGTGTTTGAAATTCACTGCTCGACTGAGGGACCTTACAGATGATTGTATGTGAGGGATAAAGAGACGGGGTAATAATTAAAAAAATAATTTTAAACACTATTATTGAACACAGAGTGAGTCCGTGCAACTTATTATGCCCTGTTAAGCAAATGTTTACTCCTGAACTTATTTAGTCTTGCCATAACTAAGGTGTTGAATACTTATTGACTCAAGAGATTTTTGCTTTTCATTTTTGATTAACTTGTAAACATTTCTAAATACAATAATTCCACTTTGAAATGATGGGGTGAATTCTTTCTGAAGACACTGTATTAGGCCTAAACTACAAATCAAACATCTCATGATGTAATTACTGGGAGCTCATATTAATATTACATATGATTTACTAGCCCTGCCACAGTAATGACTTGAGAAACAGATCATATTATCTGAATGATCAGCAGTAATCTTAAAAGACTGGTGTTTTTATAGTCAAACTGGTCTCATAGACCATACATATAACATAGTATATGGAAATCAGGGACACTGAAATTAGTATGGTGTGGTGAAATATAATTTTCATCACAGACAACTTTAGCATTTGAGCTAACCTAACTCCTAACCCTAACCTTAAAGAGCCACGGAACACGCCGATTAGCATGTGTTTTCCTGTTGCTCAAAATAATTGTTTTGGAGGTGTGTTTCCTGACCAGTTTGATTGTCCCTCATGAGACACTGTAGATGTGGAAGCCTATTTCACTTCCCCAAAATATTGTTTTTTAAAGTAAGAAATCTGTAATTAATTTAGCCATTTTTGCAGAGGATGTTTAAGGTGCACAATTTTACATCTAACTAAGGTGTTTGGTGCAGTATTTCTCAAGTTAAAAAAATGTGAGAAGTGTTGTTTTATTTAAACAAAGTCAGGCTGCAAGGCAGGTCTTTCTCGCTGTCTATGATATTGGATAGAGAGCAATCAACGCAGCTGTTCATCTCAAGTTTGGGGGCAAATGTACATCGTCAAATCAAAACCTAACCTTCATTTACCGTATTTACACTTTGTAGTCAAGTTTGACACTAGAATAACTGTTTCTGACTCATATCAATACCACATAGGCCATATTCAAAGGGATTTGTTGCTTTTTAAAGGCAGTCGCTCTTTAACCCCTAGCCTAGATAACGTTAGCATTAGCCACTAGCTAACGTTAGCATTAGCCACTAGCTAACATTAGCATTAGCCACCTAGCTAGCATTAGCCACTAGCTAACGTTAGCCACAACAAATTGAAATTTGTAACATATAAAACGTTAAGCAAATTTGTAACATATCATAACGAACTGTAATCCGTAACATATCATACAAAATGGTTTATGGACATCCACAAATTAATACATGCCATTAGAAACGTAACATAACCAATTGGAGTATCCCGGAATTTAATTTACCATGTTATGTCTAACCCCTAGTCCAGGTTGGGATAGTGCAGTGGGAAATGCCTGCAGAGCAACATTATATTTTGACATTTTTTGACTACTTAACAAAACATTTAAAGGATAGATGATTCTGTAAGTATTCATTTGCCATTCCATGTCAAAATACTGTATTATTTTACCTTTATTTAACTAGGCTTGTCAGTTAAGAACAAATTCTTATTTACAATGACGGCCTACCAAAAGGCAAAAGGCCTCCTGCGGGGATGGGGGCTGGGATTAAAAATAAATAAAAATGTAGGACAAAACACACATCACGACAAGAGAGACAACACAACACTACATAAAGAGAGACCTGAGACAACAACATAACATGGTAGCAACACAACATGACAACAACATGGCAGCAGCACAACATGGTAGCAACACAAAACAGGGTACAAACATTGTTGGGCACAGACAACAGCACAAAGGGCAAGAAGGTAGAGACAATAATACATCACGCAAAGAGGCCACAACTGTCAGTAAGTGTCCATGATTGAGTCTTTGAATGGAGAGATTGAGATAAACCTGTCCAGTTTGAGTGTTTGTTGCAGCTCGTTCCTGTCACTAGCTGCAGCGAACTGAAAAGAGGAGCAACTCAGGTGCTTTGGGGACCTTTAACAGAATGTGACTGGCAGAATGGGTGTTGTATGTGGAGGATGAGGGCTGCAGTAGGTATCTCAGATAGGGGGGAGTGAGGCCTAAGAGGGTTTTTAGAAATAAGCATCAACCAGTGGTTCTTTCGACGGGTATACAGAGATGACCAGCTTACAGAGGAGTATAGAGTGCAGTGTCCTATAAGGAGCATTTGTGGCAAATCTGATGGCCGAATGGTATAGAACATCTAGCCGCTCGAGAGCACCCTTACCTGCCGCCTCCGTAATCTAGCATGGGTAGGATGATCATCTGAATCAGGGTAAGTTTGGCAGCTGAGGTGAAAGAGGAGCAATTACTTTAGCCTGCAGCTTTGATATGTGCTGAGAGAAGGACAGTGTACCATCTAGCCATACTCCCAAGTACTTGTATGAGGTGACTACCTCAATCTCTAAACCATCAGAGGAAGTAATCACACCTGTGGGGAGAGGGGAATTCTTCATACCAAACCACATGACCTTTGTTTTGGAGGTGTGCAGAACAAGGTTAAGGGAAGAGAAAGCTTGTTGGACACTAAGAAAGCTTTGTTGTAGAGTGTTTAACACAAAATCCGGGGAGGGGGCCAATTGAGTATAAGTATCATCTGCATATAAATGGATGAGAGAGCTTCCTACTGCCTGAGCTATGTTGTTGATGTATTATCCATCATCACTATTTTACTAGCATGACAGCAAATTGCATTCCTCTGCACTGAACGTAAGCTTCTTAATGAAATGGGATGCAAAGAAACAAGGAAAGCAAAACCAATAAAGTAATGTGACACAAGTGTGTGTTTGGATTTTAATGTGTCCTTCACACAGTTGTGGTGCTCTGAGTCAGTGTACATCCTCATTTACCCAGCCTCCTCTTTCTCTCGCCTCCACCCAGGATTACATCTCCACTGCTTGCCTCAGTGACTCCATTAGATTTCAATTATGTCTCTTTTTCCCCTCGTCCTGTAAATCCAGGGAAGTGTTAGAGTAAGGAGAGAAAAGATGCTGTGTGGGGCAGGAATAGAGCACGGGTGAGCGAGAGTGAGTTATGTAAAAAGATTGGTGGAGATAGAGGCAGAAATACATTATTAAAAGATTGGTGGAGATCGAGGCAGAAATACATTATTAAAAGATTGGTGGAGATCGAGGCAGAAATACATTATTAAAAGATTGGTGGAGATCGAGACAGAAATACATTATTAAAAGATTGGTGGAGATCGAGGCATGAATACATTATTAAAAGATTGGTGGAGATCGAGGCAGAAATACATTACTAAAAGATTGGTGGAGATAGAGGCAGAAATACGTAATTAAAAGATTGGTGGAGATCGAGGCAGAAATACATTACTAAAAGATTGGTGGAGATCGAGGCAGAAATACATTATTAAAAGATTGGTGGAGATAGAGGCATGAATACATTATTAAAAGATTGGTGGAGATCGAGGCAGAAATACATTACTAAAAGATTGGTGGAGATAGAGGCAGAAATACGTAATTAAAAGATTGGTGGAGATCGAGGCAGAAATACATTACTAAAAGATTGGTGGAGATAGAGGCAGAAATACGTAATTAAAAGATTGGTGGAGATCGAGGCAGAAATACATTACTAAAAGATTGGTGGAGATCGAGGCAGAAATACATTATTAAAAGATTGGTGGAGATCGAGGCAGAAATACATTATTAAAAGATTGGTGGAGATCGAGGCAGAAATACATTATTAAAAGATTGGTGGAGATCGAGACAGAAATACATTATTAAAAGATTGGTGGAGATCGAGGCATGAATACATTATTAAAAGATTGGTGGAGATCGAGGCAGAAATACATTACTAAAAGATTGGTGAAGATCGAGGCAGAAATACATAATTAAAAGATTGGTGGAGATCGAGGCAGAAATACATTATTAAAAGATTGGTGGAGATCGAGACAGAAATACATTATTAAAAGATTGGTGGAGATCGAGGCATGAATACATTATTAAAAGATTGGTGGAGATCGAGGCAGAAATACATTACTAAAAGATTGGTGAAGATCGAGGCAGAAATACATAATTAAAAGATTGGTGGAGATAGAGGCAGAAATACATAATTAAAAGATTGGTGGAGATCGAGGCAGAAATACATTACTAAAAGATTGGTGGAGATAGAGGCAGAAACATATTATTTATTCATAATGATGATTCTGTAATGATTTATAGATAGCACCCATTAACAGAAGGTAATCTCTTTTTATTTCTGTCTATTTCTTTGAAGTCAGTTTTATACTCCGGACTGGAACATCAATGCAGGACAATGGGAGAGCCAAGGCTGTTTGTCCTCTGGAGTGGGATCAGTGTGATGGGAGAGCCAAGGCTGTTTGTCCTCTGGAGTGGGATCAGTGTGATGGGAGAGCCAAGGCTGTTTGTCCTCTGGAGTGGGATCAGTGTGATGGGAGAGCCAAGGCTGTTTGTCCTCTGGAGTGGGATCAGTGTGATGGGAGAGCCAAGGCTGTTTGTCCTCTGGAGTGGGATCAGTGTGATGGGAGAGCCAAGGCTGTTTGTCCTCTGGAGTGGGATCAGTGTGATGGGAGAGCCAAGGCTGTTTGTCCTCTGGAGTGGGATCAGTGTGATGGGAGAGCCAAGGCTGTTTGTCCTCTGGAGTGGGATCAGTGTGATGGGAGAGCCAAGGCTGTTTGTCCTCTGGAGTGGGATCAGTGTGATGGGAGAGCCAAGGCTGTTTGTCCTCTGGAGTGGGATCAGTGTGATGGGAGAGCCAAGGCTGTTTGTCCTCTGAAGTGGGATCAGTGTGATGGGAGAGCCAAGGCTGTTTGTCCTCTGGAGTGGGATCAGTGTGATGGGAGAGCCAAGGCTGTTTGTCCTCTGGAGTGGGATCAGTGTGATGGGAGAGCCAAGGCTGTTTGTCCTCTGGAGTGGGATCAGTGTGATGGGAGAGCCAAGGCTGTTTGTCCTCTGGAGTGGGATCAGTGTGATGGGAGAGCCAAGGCTGTTTGTCCTCTGAAGTGGGATCAGTGTGATGGGAGAGCCAAGGCTGTTTGTCCTCTGGAGTGGGATCAGTGTGAGAAAAAGGCTGAAGTGTGAGAGTTATCTGAAGCTGTTCTCTCCCTCACCTCCTGCTTCTAAAGCCAATCTCTTTGTCTCCTGGGTCACATTGTGCGTATTGATGATTAGTGTCCTCTCTTAACCTCTCTCTCTTGACAACAACAAAAAAGTTTCACTCTTTCCCATTCATTTTTAATGCTCAACGTTGGCAGATAATGTGTCCCAAAAGAGCTACATTCGGTTATGGATTATACATTTAAGACCATTTTGTGCTATTACTATAAAGAATAGATATAGTTGAGAAAAACAACAAACAACCTTAAAGCTAGGATCCTATGCTGCTATATCCATTTTTTGACTTATAAGTAAATGATTACACACACACACACACACACACACACACACACACACACACACACACACACACACACACACACACACACACACACACACACACACACACACACACACACACAGAGTGACATAGTTAATGTTGTAAATTACTATTGTAGCTGGAAATGGCTGATTTTTAAATGGGAATATCTCCATAGGCGTACAGATGCCCATTATGAGCGACCATCACTCCTGTGTTCCAATGGCACGTTGTGTTAGCTAATCCAAGTGTATAATTTTAAAAGGGTAATTGATCATTTGAAAACCCTTTTGCAATGATGTTAGCACAGCTGAAGACTGTTGTTCTGATTAAAGAAGCAATAATACTGGCCTTCTTTAGACGAGTTGAGTATCAGGAGCATCAGCATTTGTGGGTTCGATACAGGCTCAAAATGGCCAGAAACAAAGACCTTTCTTCTGAAACTCGTCAGTCTATTCTTGTTCTGAGAAATTAAGGCTATTCCATGCGAGAAATTGCCAAGAAACTGAAGATCTTGTACAGCGCTGTGAACTACTCCCTTCAAAGAACAGCGCAAACTGGCTCTAACCAGAATAGAAAGAGGAGTGGTAGGCCCCGGTGCACAACTGAGCAAAAGGACAAGTACATTAGTGTCTAGTTTGAGAAACAGATGCCTCACAAGTTCTCAACTGGCAGCTTCATTAAATAGTACCCGCAAAACACCAGTCTCAACTTCAACAGTGAAGAGGCGACTCTGGGATGCTGGCCTTCTATGCAGTTGCAAAGAAAGCGACATTTCTCAGAATGGCCAATACAAATAAAAGATTTAGATGAGCAAAATAACAGACACTGGACAGAGGAACTCCTTCCTCAAATATTTTTTTCTAAGTGACCCTTGAACGGTAGTGTCTATAACTTATAAATGCCTTGTGAGCTTAGTTCAACGGTCATATCCAATGAGAATCCAAAATAGGCTTATTTTACTCCTATGTTTGTAAACTATGTAAATGTAAAAAAAAAAAAAACTGTATAGCCTCAAAGCATGGTTAGAACTATCATTTTGACACCATATATCGTCAGTACTCGTATCCATAGCTCAGTCTAAGAATTTGAGTAGTTACATTTTCTCCATGCTCATCCCTCAGTTTTTTTACCAAAAATAAGAGGCAGGGGTGACTGCTATGTTATTGTTTCAACTAAGGATTCTAGCTTACAATTTATTTAATTAAGACTCAATTCAGAGATCACAAATCAATTAGATCAATAAAGTACCATTAAATGTATTGAATGGGAATAGATTTTTCTTTCGGTTCTGTAATTCATTTGTCAATATAGATCCGTATGTGCATGAGAGTGAGTACTATACTATCCTACCTCTTTGAATGCAAGACAGATGAGGTGCTTCACTGAGTAAGTTGAAAACCTATTTAGTTCATGAAACATCTGATTTGATCAGTGACCAATAGAAACCAGAACAATTGCCCTGCTCTAATTGGACCATACGTTAATGCATCATGCAGAAGAGACTTGTAGGGCCAATTACTTGATTGTTTGTGACAACTGTTTACAAAATGTTCTCTTTATATGTATAAATAGATTCACGTACGTTTCAAACAGGTCAGTAGTACACTTCAAGTCCCCCCAGTTACCATAGTTCCTTTCTGTGTATTTCTACAGTATTGTAGGTAGGTAGGTAAGAACAAGGACTAGTCAGGACATTATTAGAAGGCAATATGATCATATGCCATTCTGCTTAATTGAAATCAATTAGATCAAATTCCATCTATGCATCAATATCACAGCCATTCAGTGATGAAGGCTGTGCCCTGCCTTGCTGTGATATGGGTATCGGTTTCATACCCATGTCTGCCTGTGGCATGTCAACGTTTCTTAAGCATCAGGTAGCCCATGGATAATGGATTGAGCTGGGCACAACAACCTGGCTGGCACTGAAGCTATGGAACCTAATCTGCTAGAGCCATGCTGCTGGCAGCGGCTGATACAGCAGACAGGTCTGGTGTTCATTCAGGCCAAATGGCCCTGTTGTATTGGCACAGAGGTGAACAGTCAGCCCAACCATTATCTCAACAAACAGTGGGTGTTAATGGAGGCCCAAGCCCACAAAGACAGACCGGTAGGAGTCAGGGTGTTAATGGAGGCCCAAGCCCACAAAGACAGACAGGTAGGAGTCAGGGTGTTAATGGAGGCCTAAGCCCACAAAGACAGACCGGTAGGAGTCAGGGTGTTAATGGAGGCCTAAGCCCACAAAGACAGCCAGGTAGGAGTCAGGGTGTTAATGGAGGCCCAAGCCCACAAAGACAGACAGGTAGGAGTCAGGGTGTTAATGGAGGCCCAAGCCCACAAAGACAGCCAGGTAGGAGTCAGGGTGTTAATGGAGGCCCAAGCCCACAAAGACAGACCGGTAGGAGTCAGGGTGTTAATGGAGGCCCAAGCCCACAAAGACAGACCAGTAGGAGTCAGGGTGTTAATGGAGGCCCAAGCCCACAAAGACAGCCAGGTAGGAGTCAGGGTGTTAATGGAGGCCTAAGCTCACAAAGACAGACCGGTAGGAGTCAGGGTGTTAATGGAGGCCTAAGCCCACAAAGACAGACCAGTAGGAGTCAGGGTGTTAATGGAGGCCTAAGCCCACAAAGACAGACCGGTAGGAGTCAGGGTGTTAATGGAGGCCTAAGCCCACAAAGACAGCCAGGTAGGAGTCAGGGTGTTAATGGAGGCCTAAGCCCACAAAGACAGACCAGTAGGAGTCAGGGTGTTAATGGAGGCCCAAGCCCACAAAGACAGACCGGTAGGAGTCAGGGTGTTAATGGAGGCCTAAGCCCACAAAGACAGCCAGGTAGGAGTCAGGGTGTTAATGGAGGCCTAAGCCCACAAAGACAGACCGGTAGGAGTCAGGGTGTTAATGGTGGCCTAAGCCCACAAAGACAGTCAGGTAGGAGTCAGGGTGTTAATGGAGGCCCAAGCCCACAAAGACAGACCAGTAGGAGTCAGGGTGTTAATGGAGGCCCAAGCCCACAAAGACAGACCGGTAGGAGTCAGGGTGTTAATGGAGGCCCAAGCCCACAAAGACAGACCGGTAGGAGTCATGGTGTTAATGGAGGCCCAAGCCCACAAAGACAGACCGGTAGGAGTCAGGGTGTTAATGGAGGCCTAAGCACACAAAGACAGACCGGAAGGAGTCAGGGTGTTAATGGAGGCCTAAGCCCACAAAGACAGACCGGTAGGAGTCAGGGTGTTAATGGAGGCCCAAGCCCACAAAGACAGACCGGTAGGAATCAGGGTGTTAATGGAGGCCTAAGCCCACAAAGACAGACCGGTAGGAGTCAGGGTGTTAATGGAGGCCCAAGCCCACAAAGACAGACCGGTAGGAGTCAGGGTGTTAATGGAGGCCCAAGCCCACAAAGACAGCCAGGTAGGAGTCAGGGTGTTAATGGAGGCCCAAGCCCACAAAGACAGCCAGGTAGGAGTCAGGGTGTTAATGGAGGCCTAAGCCCACAAAGACAGCCAGGTAGGAGTCAGGGTGTTAATGGTGACCAGAGCCCACAAAGACAGCCAGGCAGGAGTCAGGGTGATACTGGAGGCCAGAGCCCACAAAGACAGCCAGGGAGGAGTCAGGGTGATACTGGAGGCCAGAGTCCACAAAGACAGCCAGGGAGGAGTCGGGGTGATACTGGAGGCCAGAGCCCACAAAGACAGACCGGTAGAAGTCAGGGTGTTAATGGAGGCCCAAGCCCACAAAGACAGACCGGTAGGAGTCAGGGTGATACTGGAGGCCAGAGCCCACAAAGACAGCCAGGCAGGAGTCAGGGTGATACTGGAGGCCAGAGCCCACAAAGACAGCCAGGCAGGAGTCAGGGTGATACTGGAGGCCAGAGTCCACAAAGACAGCCAGGGAGGAGTCAGGGTGATACTGGAGGCCAGAGCCCACAAAGACAGTCAGGGAGGAGTCAGGGTGATACTGGAGGCCAGAGCCCACAAAGACAGCCAGGCAGGAGTCAGGGTGATACTGGAGGCCAGAGCCCACAAAGACAGCCAGGCAGGAGTCAGGGTGATACTGGAGGCCAGAGCCCACAAAGACAGTCAGGCAGGAGTCAGGGTGATACTGGAGGCCCAAGTCCACAAAGACAGCCAGGGAGGAGTCAGGGTGATACTGGAGGCCCAAGTCCACAAAGACAGCCAGGGAGGAGTCAGGGTGATACTGGAGGCCAGAGCCCACAAAGACAGTCAGGCAGGAGTCAGGGTGATACTGGAGGCCAAAGCCCACAAAGACAGCCAGGCAGGAGTCAGGGTGATACTGGAGGCCCAAGTCCACAAAGACAGTCAGGCAGGAGTCAGGGTGATACTGGAGGCCCAAGTCCACAAAGACAGCCAGGGAGGAGTCAGGGTGATACTGGAGGCCAGAGCCCACAAAGACAGTCAGGCAGGAGTCAGGGTGATACTGGAGGCCAGAGCCCACAAAGACAGCCAGGCAGGAGTCAGGGTGATACTGGAGGCCCAAGTCCACAAAGACAGTCAGGCAGGAGTCAGGGTGATACTGGAGGCCCAAGTCCACAAAGACAGCCAGGGAGGAGTCAGGGTGATACTGGAGGCCCAAGTCCACAAAGACAGTCAGGCAGGAGTCAGGGTGATACTGGAGGCCCAAGTCCACAAAGACAGCCAGGGAGGAGTCAGGGTGATACTGGAGGCCCAAGTCCACAAAGACAGCCAGGGAGGAGTCAGGGTGATACTGGAGGCCCAAGTCCACAAAGACAGTCAGGCAGGAGTCAGGGTGATACTGGAGGCCCAAGTCCACAAAGACAGCCAGGGAGGAGTCAGGGTGATACTGGAGGCCCAAGTCCACAAAGACAGCCAGGGAGGAGTCAGGGTGATACTGGAGGCCCAAGTCCACAAAGACAGCCAGGGAGGAGTCAGGGTGATACTGGAGGCCCAAGTCCACAAAGACAGCCAGGGAGGAGTCAGGGTGATACTGGAGGCCCAAGTCCACAAAGACAGTCAGGGTATCATGATCTGTTGGTTCCAACGTAAAATATTTTTTATTTATCTAGTCAAGTCAGTTTAGAACAAATTCGTATTTACAATGACGTCCTACACAGGCCAAACTCGGACAACGCTGGGCCAATTGTGCGCTGTTCGACGTCCAAACGTCAGTCACTTGTACTGATCCAGGACAATGGATTAAAGTGAGCAAATTAAATTAAACTGCCTTTTTTGTTGAGTGCTCCAGCTCTTTTCTGCCTTGAATTAGTATTTTTTGAGTAGTAGTATTTACTACAACTACTGGTGCTACTATGGTGCTACTACTACCCCTGGTGCTACTACTACCACTACTACTGGTGCTACTACTACCCCTGGTGCTACTACTACCCCTGGTGCTACTACTACCCCTGGTGCTACTACTACCCCTGGTGCTACTACTACCACTACTACTGGTGCTACTACTACCCCTGGTGCTACTACTACCCCTGGTGCTACTACTACCACTACTACTGGTGCTACTACTACCCCTGGTGCTACTACTACCCCTGGTGCTACTACTACCCCTGGTGCTACTACTACCCCTGGTGCTACTACTACCCCTGGTGCTACTACTACCCCTGGTGCTACTACTACCACTACTACTGGTGCTACTACTACCACTACTACTGGTGCTACTACTACTACTACTGGTGCTACTACTACCACTACTACTGGTGCTACTACTACTACTACCCCTGGTGCTACTACGTACTACTAGTACTACTCCTACTACTACTGCTGGTGCTACTACTACTACTAGTATTGGTGCTACTGCTACCACTACTACTGGTGCTACTACTACTACTACTGGTGCTGCTACTACTACAGCTGGTGCTGTTGCTACTACAGCTACTACTACTACTGCTACTACTACTACTACTACTACTACAGCTGGTGCTGTTGCTACTACAGCTACTACTACTGGTGCTACTACTACTACTACTACTACTACAGCTGGTGCTACTACAGCTACTACTACTGGTGCTACTACTACTACTACTACAGCTGGTGATGGTGCTACTACAGCTACTACTACTGGTGCTACTACTACTACTACTACTACAGCTGGTGCTGTTGCTACTACAGCTACTACTACTACTGCTACTACTACCACTACTACAGCTGGTGCTGGTGCTACTACAGCTACTACTACTGGTGCTGCTACTACTACTACTACTACTACTACTACAGCTGGTGATGGTGCTACTACTACTGCATTATAGATAGACTCCTGATGGTAAATTGAATGGACTGTTCCTACCAATATAATCACATCTCTAGTGCATCATAAGGCCCAGTTTACAAGCATGGCAGAGTAATGAAGTGGACAGGTTGGAAAAGCCATCAGTGGACAGACAGACAGCGCACGTTGGCCCAGAGAAATGGACTATGCAGATTAATTAACTGTCCCGAGAGAACTATAAAGCAATGGTCATTACCAGTGGTTCCTGCAAAAACAGTTAATCTTTCAAATCCATAAAAATCCACCTTCTCATTTGACAATAAGGGCTATTTATTCCTAAGGGGGCAAGAACACATGGGGAAACATCTAAGCCAGCTAAAATAACATTTGATGTAAAAAAAATCATTGAGGTTAGTCTAGTATTTTTCTTGACCCTAGGCACAAATGAATCACATCAATTGTTGGGACAGGCATGGGCTGTTCGGTCAGACAGTAGCTAAGCAAAATGTATGACAAATGCTTTACACTCATTCAAAAATATATAAATTGCGCTTGTACAACATGAATAAAGACATGTCCTACAGTATATAGTTATTAACCCTGACCTTTAAGACAAGAGCTATTCTAACACTTATTCCATGGGCTCAGATAGTAGGGGGGAAATCTTTCTCATCTCTTTTGGGAAGTGAAAAGGTGATTGAGTGTATAATAAAACTCCAGGGAGGCCGTTTTCATGATCTCCAGATAACTACTGGAATGGATCAAACAGCACAAAGGGAGATATTTGGCAAACGATCATTTGACTACTCTTTTCCCCCCTCCGATAAATGGTGTCTTCAAGAAAGGCTGGATTTAAACCCTTCATTCTGAATTAGGAGATTCCCACACACACTTTCTGACAGCCTCCCACGCCGAATGGCCGTGTGCGTGCACTGCCTCAATGACACACTGCACACCCACTCTGGGGGCCAAAAAGAAAAGAAAAAACAAAGGGAGATTTCATTACACAGACACTTAGGAGAATCAATACAGCCTTAGCAACATGTTACAGTGCTCTTCAAAACATCTCACATTGAAGGACAGGAGATAACAACGTCTGCTGGTAGTAATAGGGCACTGACGTAGGACAGGAGATAACAACGTCTGCTGGTAGTAAGAGGGCACTGACGTAGGGCAGGAGATAACAACGTCTGCTGGTAGTAAGAGGGCACTGACGTAGGGCAGGAGATAGCAACGTCTGCTGGTAGTAAGAGGGCACTGACGTAGGACAGGAGATAACAACGTCTGCTGGTAGTAAGAGGGCACTGACGTAGGGCAGGAGATAACAACGTCTGCTGGTAGTAAGAGGGCACTGACGTAGGGCAGGAGATAACAACGTCTGCTGGTAGTAAGAGGGCACTGACGTAGGGCAGGAGATAACGTCTGCTGGTAGTAAGAGGGCACTGACGTAGGGCAGGAGATAACAACGTCTGCTGGTAGTAAGAGGGCACTGACGTAGGGCAGGAGATAACAACGTCTGCTGGTTGTAAGAGGGCACTGACGTAGAGCAGGAGATAGCAATGTCTGCTGGTAGTAAGAGGGCACTGACGTAGGGCAGGAGATAACAACGTCTGCTGGTAGTAAGAGGGCACGGACGTAGGGCAGGAGATAAGGTCCGCTGGAAGTAAGAGGGCACTGACGTAGGGCAGGAGATAACAACGTCTGCTGGTAGTAAGAGGGCACTGACGTAGGACAGGAGATAACGTCTGCTGGTAGTAAGAGGGCACTGACGTAGGGCAGGAGATAGCAATGTCTGCTGGTAGTAAGAGGGCACTGACGTAGGGCAGGAGATAACAACGTCTGCTGGTAGTAAGTGGGCACTGACGTAGGGCAGGAGATAACAACGTCTGCTGGTAGTAAGTGGACACTGACGTAGAGCAGGAGATAGCAATGTCTGCTGTTAGTAAGAGGGCACTGACGTAGGGCAGGAGATAACAATGTCTGCTGGTAGTAAGAGGACACTGACGTAGAGCAGGAGATAGCAATGTCTGCTGGTAGTAAGAGGGCACTGACATAGGGCAGGAGATAACAACGTCTGCTGGTAGTAAGAGGGCACTGACGTAGGGCAGGAGATAACAACGTCTGCTGGTAGTAAGTGGGCACTGACATAGGGCAGGACATAACAACGTCTGCTGGTAGTAAGAGGGCACTGACGTAGAGCAGGAGATAGCAACGTCTGCTGGTAGTAAGAGGGCACTGACGTAGGGCAGGAGATAGCAACGTCTGCTGGTAGTAAGAGGGCACTGACGTAGGGCAGGAGATAACAACGTCTGCTGGTAGTAAGAGGGCACTGACGTAGGGCAGGAGATAGCAACGTCTGCTGGTAGTAAGAGGGCACTGACGTAGGGCAGGAGATAACAACGTCTGCTGGTAGTAAGAGGGCACTTACGTAGAGCAGGAGATAGCAACGTCTGCTGGTAGTAAGAGGGCACTGACGTAGGGCAGGAGATAACAACGTCTGCTGGTAGTAAGAGGGCACTGACGTAGGGCAGGAGATAACAACGTCTGCTGGTAGTAAGAGGGCACTGACGTAGGGCAGGAGATAGCAACGTCTGCTGGTAGTAAGAGGGCACTGACGTAGGACAGGAGATAACAACGTCTGCTGGTAGTAAGAGGGCACTGACGTAGGGCAGGAGATAACAACGTCTGCTGGTAGTAAGAGGGCACTGACGTACGGCAGGAGATAACAACGTCTGCTGGTAGTAAGAGGGCACTGACGTAGGGCAGGAGATAAGGTCTGCAGGTAGTAAGAGGGCACTGACATAGGGCAGGAGATAACAACGTCTGCTGGTAGGAAGAGGGCACTGACGTAGGGCAGGAGATAACAACGTCTGCTGGTAGTAAGAGGGCACTGACGTACGGCAGGAGATAACAACGTCTGCTGGTAGTAAGAGGGCACTGACGTAGGGCAGGAGATAAGGTCTGCAGGTAGTAAGAGGGCACTGACATAGGGCAGGAGATAACAACGTCTGCTGGTAGTAAGAGGGCACTGACGTAGGACAGGAGATAACAACGTCTGCTGGTAGGAAGAGGGCACTGACGTAGGGCAGGAGATAACAACGTCTGCTGGTAGTAAGAGGGCACTGACGTAGGACAGGAGATAACGTCTGCTGGTAGTAAGAGGGCACTGACGTAGGACAGGAGACAACGTCTGCTGGTAGTAAGAGGGCACTGACGTAGGACAGGAGATAACAACGTCTGCTGGTAGTAAGAGGGCACTGACGTAGGGCAGGAGATAACAACGTCTGCTGGTAGTAAGAGGGCACTGACGTAGGGCAGGAGATAGCAACGTCTGCTGGTAGTAAGAGGGCACTGACGTAGGGCAGGAGATAGCAACGTCTGCTGGTAGTAAGAGGGCACTGACGTAGGGCAGGAGATAACAACGTCTGCTGGTAGTAAGAGGGCACTGACGTAGGGCAGGAGATAGCAACGTCTGCTGGTAGTAAGAGGGCACTGACGTAGGGCAGGAGATAACAACTTCTGCTGGTAGTAAGAGGGCACTGAAGTAGGGCAGGAGATAACAACGTCTGCTGGTAGTAAGAGGGCACTGACGTAGGGCAGGAGATAGCAACGTCTGCTGGTAGTAAGAGGGCACTGACGTAGGCCAGGAGATAAGGTCTGCAGGTAGTAAGAGGGCACTGACATAGGGCAGGAGATAACAACGTCTGCTGGTAGTAAGAGCGCACTGACGTAGGGCAGGAGATAACAACGTCTGCTGGTAGTAAGTGGGCACTGACGTAGGGCAGGACATAACAACGTCTGCTGGTAGTAAGAGGGCACTGACGTAGAGCAGGAGATAGCAACGTCTGCTGGTAGTAAGAGGGCACTGACGTAGGGCAGGAGATAGCAACGTCTGCTGGTAGTAAGAGGGCACTGACGTAGGGCAGGACATAACAACGTCTGCTGGTAGTAAGAGGGCACTGACGTAGGGCAGGAGATAACAATGTCTGCTGGTAGTAAGTGGGCACTGACGTAGGGCAGGACATAACAACGTCTGCTGGTAGTAAGAGGGCACTGACGTAGAGCAGGAGATAGCAACGTCTGCTGGTAGTAAGAGGGCACTGACGTAGGGCAGGAGATAGCAACGTCTGCTGGTAGTAAGAGGGCACTGACGTAGGGCAGGAGATAACAACGTCTGCTGGTAGTAAGAGGGCACTGACGTAGGGCAGGAGATAGCAACGTCTGCTGGTAGTAAGAGGGCACTGACGTAGGGCAGGAGATAACAACGTCTGCTGGTAGTAAGAGGGCACTTACGTAGAGCAGGAGATAGCAACGTCTGCTGGTAGTAAGAGGGCACTGACGTAGGGCAGGAGATAACAACGTCTGCTGGTAGTAAGAGGGCACTGACGTAGGGCAGGAGATAACAACGTCTGCTGGTAGTAAGAGGGCACTGACGTAGGGCAGGAGATAGCAACGTCTGCTGGTAGTAAGAGGGCACTGACGTAGGACAGGAGATAACAACGTCTGCTGGTAGTAAGAGGGCACTGACGTAGGGCAGGAGATAACAACGTCTGCTGGTAGTAAGAGGGCACTGACGTACGGCAGGAGATAACAACGTCTGCTGGTAGTAAGAGGGCACTGACGTAGGGCAGGAGATAAGGTCTGCAGGTAGTAAGAGGGCACTGACATAGGGCAGGAGATAACAACGTCTGCTGGTAGGAAGAGGGCACTGACGTAGGGCAGGAGATAACAACGTCTGCTGGTAGTAAGAGGGCACTGACGTACGGCAGGAGATAACAACGTCTGCTGGTAGTAAGAGGGCACTGACGTAGGGCAGGAGATAAGGTCTGCAGGTAGTAAGAGGGCACTGACATAGGGCAGGAGATAACAACGTCTGCTGGTAGTAAGAGGGCACTGACGTAGGACAGGAGATAACAACGTCTGCTGGTAGGAAGAGGGCACTGACGTAGGGCAGGAGATAACAACGTCTGCTGGTAGTAAGAGGGCACTGACGTAGGACAGGAGATAACGTCTGCTGGTAGTAAGAGGGCACTGACGTAGGACAGGAGACAACGTCTGCTGGTAGTAAGAGGGCACTGACGTAGGACAGGAGATAACAACGTCTGCTGGTAGTAAGAGGGCACTGACGTAGGGCAGGAGATAGCAACGTCTGCTGGTAGTAAGAGGGCACTGACGTAGGGCAGGAGATAGCAACGTCTGCTGGTAGTAAGAGGGCACTGACGTAGGGCAGGAGATAACAACGTCTGCTGGTAGTAAGAGGGCACTGACGTAGGACAGGAGACAACGTCTGCTGGTAGTAAGAGGGCACTGACGTAGGACAGGAGATAACAACGTCTGCTGGTAGTAAGAGGGCACTAACGTAGGGCAGGAGATAGCAACGTCTGCTGGTAGTAAGAGGGCACTGACGTAGGGCAGGAGATAGCAACGTCTGCTGGTAGTAAGAGGGCACTGACGTAGGGCAGGAGATAACAACGTCTGCTGGTAGTAAGAGGGCACTGACGTAGGGCAGGAGATAGCAACGTCTGCTGGTAGTAAGAGGGCACTGACGTAGGGCAGGAGTTAACAAC
This sequence comes from Oncorhynchus keta, assembly GCF_023373465.1. NCBI lineage: Eukaryota > Metazoa > Chordata > Actinopteri > Salmoniformes > Salmonidae > Oncorhynchus > Oncorhynchus keta. The sequence continues at coordinate 13,737,120 of NC_068447.1, forward strand.
ATCTGCTGGTAGTAAGAGGGCACTGACGTAGGCCAGGAGATAAGGTCTGCAGGTAGTAAGAGGGCACTGACATAGGGCAGGAGATAACAACGTCTGCTGGTATTAAGAGGGCACTGACGTAGGACAGGAGATAACAACGTATGCTGGTAGTAAGAGGGCACTGACATAGGGCAGGAGATAACAACGTCTGCTGGTAGTGAGAGGGCACTGACGTAGAGCAGGAGATAACGTCTGCTGGTCGTAAGAGGGCACTGACGTAGGACAGGAGATAACAACGTCTGCTGGTAGGAAGAGGACACTGACGTAGGGCAGGAGATAACAACGTCTGCTGGTAGTAAGAGGGCACTGACGTAGGACAGGAGATAACAACGTCTGCTGGTAGTAAGAGGGCACTGGCGTAGGGCAGGAGATAGCAACGTCTGCTGGTAGGAAGAGGGCACTGACGTAGGGCAGGAGATAACAACGTCTGCTGGTAGTGAGAGGGCACTGACGTAGAGCAGGAGATAACGTCTGCTGGTCGTAAGAGGGCACTGACGTAGGACAGGAGATAACAACGTCTGCTGGTAGGAAGAGGGCACTGACGTAGGGCAGGAGATAACAACGTCTGCTGGTAGTAAGAGGGCACTGACGTAGGACAGGAGATAACAACGTCTGCTGGTAGTAGGAGGGCACTGACGTAGGGCAGGAGATAGCAACGTCTGCTGGTAGTAAGAGGGCACTGACGTAGGGCAGGAGATAACAACATCTGCTGGTAGTAAGAGGGCACTGACGTAGGCCAGGAGATAAGGTCTGCAGGTAGTAAGAGGGCACTGACATAGGGCAGGAGATAGATAACAACGTCTGCTGGTAGTAAGAGGGCACTGACGTAGGACAGGAGATAACAACGTCTGCTGGTAGTAAGAGGGCACTGACATAGGGCAGGAGATAACAACATCTGCTGGTAGTAAGAGGGCACTGACGTAGGCCAGGAGATAAGGTCTGCAGGTAGTAAGAGGGCACTGACATAGGGCAGGAGATAACAACGTCTGCTGGTAGTAAGAGGGCACTGACGTAGGACAGGAGATAACAACGTCTGCTGGTAGTAAGAGGGCACGGATGTAGGGCAGGAGATAAGCTCCGCTGGAAGTAAGAGGGCACTGATGTAGGGCAGGAGATAACGTCTGCTGGTAGTAAGAGGGCACTGACGTAGGACAGGAGATAACAACGTCTGCTGGTAGTAAGAGGGCACTGACGTAGGGCAGGAGATAACACCGTCTGCTGGTAGTAAGTGGGCGCTGACGTAGGGCAGGAGATAACGTCTGCTGGTAGTAAGAGGGCACTGACGTAGGACAGGAGACAACGTCTGCTGGTAGTAAGAGGGCACTGACGTAGGACAGGAGATAACAACGTCTGCTGGTAGTAAGAGGGCACTGACGTAGGGCAGGAGATAGCAACGTCTGCTGGTAGTAAGAGGGCACTGACGTAGGGCAGGAGTTAACAACATCTGCTGGTAGTAAGAGGGCACTGACGTAGGCCAGGAGATAAGGTCTGCAGGTAGTAAGAGGGCACTGACATAGGGCAGGAGATAACAACGTCTGCTGGTAGTAAGAGGGCACTGACGTAGGACAGGAGATAACAACGTATGCTGGTAGTAAGAGGGCACTGACATAGGGCAGGAGATAACAACGTCTGCTGGTAGTGAGAGGGCACTGACGTAGAGCAGGAGATAACGTCTGCTGGTCGTAAGAGGGCACTGACGTAGGACAGGAGATAACAACGTCTGCTGGTAGGAAGAGGGCACTGACGTAGGGCAGGAGATAACAACGTCTGCTGGTAGTAAGAGGGCACTGACGTAGGACAGGAGATAACAACTTCTGCTGGTAGTAAGAGGGCACTGACGTAGGGCAGAAGATAGCAACGTCTGCTGGTAGTAAGAGGGCACTGACGTAGGGCAGGAGATAACGTCTGCTGGTAGTGAGAGGGCACTGACGTAGAGCAGGAGATAACGTCTGCTGGTCGTAAGAGGGCACTGACGTAGGACAGGAGATAACAACGTCTGCTGGTAGGAAGAGGGCACTGACGTAGGGCAGGAGATAACAACGTCTGCTGGTAGTAAGAGGGCACTGACGTAGGACAGGAGATAACAACGTCTGCTGGTAGTAAGAGGGCACTGACGTAGGGCAGGAGATAGCAACGTCTGCTGGTAGTAAGAGGGCACTGACGTAGGGCAGGAGATAACAACATCTGCTGGTAGTAAGAGGGCACTGACGTAGGCCAGGAGATAAGGTCTGCAGGTAGTAAGAGGGCACTGACATAGGGCAGGAGATAACAACGTCTGCTGGTAGTAAGAGGGCACTGACGTAGGACAGGAGATAACAACGTCTGCTGGTAGGAAGAGGGCACTGACGTAGGGCAGGAGATAACAACGTCTGCTGGTAGTAAGAGGGCACTGACGTAGGGCAGGAGATAGCAACGTCTGCTGGTAGTAAGAGGGCACTGACGTAGGGCAGGAGATAACAACATCTGCTGGTAGTAAGAGGGCACTGACGTAGGCCAGGAGATAAGGTCTGCAGGTAGTAAGAGGGCACTGACATAGGGCAGGAGATAACAACATCTGCTGGTAGTAAGAGGGCACTGACGTAGGCCAGGAGATAAGGTCTGCAGGTAGTAAGAGGGCACTGACATAGGGCAGGAGATAACAACGTCTGCTGGTAGTAAGAGGGCACGGATGTAGGGCAGGAGATAAGGTCCGCTGGAAGTAAGAGGGCACAGATGTAGGGCAGGAGATAACGTCTGCTGGTAGTAAGAGGGCACTGACGTAGGACAGGAGATAACAACGTCTGCTGGTAGTAAGAGGGCACTGACGTAGGGCAGGAGATAACACCGTCTGCTGGTAGTAAGTGGGCGCTGACGTAGGGCAGGAGATAACAACGTCTGCTGGTAGTAAGAGGGCACTGACGTACGGCAGGAGATAACAACGTCTGCTGGTAGTAAGAGGGCACTGACGTAGGGCAGGAGATAAGGTCTGCAGGTAGTAAGAGGGCACTGACATAGGGCAGGAGATAACAACGTCTGCTGGTAGTAAGAGGGCACTGACGTAGGACAGGAGATAACAACGTCTGCTGGTAGGAAGAGGGCACTGACGTAGGGCAGGAGATAACAACGTCTGCTGGTAGTAAGAGGGCACTGACGTAGGACAGGAGATAACGTCTGCTGGTAGTAAGAGGGCACTGACGTAGGACAGGAGACAACGTCTGCTGGTAGTAAGAGGGCACTGACGTAGGACAGGAGATAACAACGTCTGCTGGTAGTAAGAGGGCACTGACGTAGGGCAGGAGATAGCAACGTCTGCTGGTAGTAAGAGGGCACTGACGTAGGGCAGGAGATAGCAACGTCTGCTGGTAGTAAGAGGGCACTGACGTAGGGCAGGAGATAACAACGTCTGCTGGTAGTAAGAGGGCACTGACGTAGGACAGGAGACAACGCCTGCTGGTAGTAAGAGGGCACTGACGTAGGACAGGAGATAACAACGTCTGCTGGTAGTAAGAGGGCACTAACGTAGGGCAGGAGATAGCAACGTCTGCTGGTAGTAAGAGGGCACTGACGTAGGGCAGGAGATAGCAACGTCTGCTGGTAGTAAGAGGGCACTGACGTAGGGCAGGAGATAACAACGTCTGCTGGTAGTAAGAGGGCACTGACGTAGGGCAGGAGATAGCAACGTCTGCTGGTAGTAAGAGGGCACTGACGTAGGGCAGGAGTTAACAACATCTGCTGGTAGTAAGAGGGCACTGACGTAGGCCAGGAGATAAGGTCTGCAGGTAGTAAGAGGGCACTGACATAGGGCAGGAGATAACAACGTCTGCTGGTAGTAAGAGGGCACTGACGTAGGACAGGAGATAACAACGTATGCTGGTAGTAAGAGGGCACTGACATAGGGCAGGAGATAACAACGTCTGCTGGTAGTGAGAGGGCACTGACGTAGAGCAGGAGATAACGTCTGCTGGTCGTAAGAGGGCACTGACGTAGGACAGGAGATAACAACGTCTGCTGGTAGGAAGAGGGCACTGACGTAGGGCAGGAGATAACGTCTGCTGGTAGTAAGAGGGCACTGACGTAGGACAGGAGATAACAATGTGTGCTGGTAGTAAGAGTGCACTGACGTAGGGCAGGAGATAGCAACGTCTGCTGGTAGTAAGAGGGCACTGACGTAGGGCAGGAGATAACAACGTCTGCTGGTAGTGAGAGGGCACTGACGTAGAGCAGGAGATAACGTCTGCTGGTCGTAAGAGGGCACTGACGTAGGACAGGAGATAACAACGTCTGCTGGTAGGAAGAGGGCACTGACGTAGGGCAGGAGATAACAACGTCTGCTGGTAGTAAGAGGGCACTGACGTAGGACAGGAGATAACAACGTCTGCTGGTAGTAAGAGGGCACTGACGTAGGGCAGGAGATAGCAACGTCTGCTGGTAGTAAGAGGGCACTGACGTAGGGCAGGAGATAACAACATCTGCTGGTAGTAAGAGGGCACTGACGTAGGCCAGGAGATAAGGTCTGCAGGTAGTAAGAGGGCACTGACATAGGGCAGGAGATAACAACGTCTGCTGGTAGTAAGAGGGCACTGACGTAGGACAGGAGATAACAACGTCTGCTGGTAGTAAGAGGGCACTGACATAGGGCAGGAGATAACAACATCTGCTGGTAGTAAGAGGGCACTGACGTAGGCCAGGAGATAAGGTCTGCAGGTAGTAAGAGGGCACTGACATAGGGCAGGAGATAACAACGTCTGCTGGTAGTAAGAGGGCACTGACGTAGGGCAGGAGATAACACCGTCTGCTGGTAGTAAGTGGGCGCTGACGTAGGGCAGGAGATAACGTCTGCTGGTAGTAAGAGGGCACTGACGTAGGACAGGAGACAACGTCTGCTGGTAGTAAGAGGGCACTGACGTAGGACAGGAGATAACAACGTCTGCTGGTAGTAAGAGGGCACGGATGTAGGGCAGGAGATAAGGTCCGCTGGAAGTAAGAGGGCACTGATGTAGGGCAGGAGATAACGTCTGCTGGTAGTAAGAGGGCACTGACGTAGGACAGGAGATAACAACGTCTGCTGGTAGTAAGAGGGCACTGACGTAGGGCAGGAGATAACACCGTCTGCTGGTAGTAAGTGGGCGCTGACGTAGGGCAGGAGATAACGTCTGCTGGTAGTAAGAGGGCACTGACGTAGGACAGGAGACAACGTCTGCTGGTAGTAAGAGGGCACTGACGTAGGACAGGAGATAACAACGTCTGCTGGTAGTAAGAGGGCACTGACGTAGGAAATTGGTTGCATCACAGGTTTCCCCTCCCTGGCTGGTGTTGAAGGAAGCTTGTGAGAGCTGGGATGATGCAGGGATGATGGCTGAGGGAAATGAAAGAAAATTAAAGAACTGAGACAGGAGCCCATTCAAGATGGTATAGAAGGGCCTATTGCAAATGTCATCATAGATTGCTAGTGATATGATAGCCTATGTGGTCAAACAAAAAGCAAACAAAAAGTAATGGATTATATGATGTAATATCTGATATCAAAGACAAGAGTCCCCTGTACTCCCAAGACGGAGTGGCCAAGCAAGACTCCAACACCATCATTAAGTTTGTTGACGACACAACAGTGGTAGGCCTGATCACCGACAACGACGAGACAGCCTATAGGGAAGTGGTCAGAGACTGGCAGTGTGGTGCCAGGACAATAACCTTTCCTTCAACGTGAGCAAGACAAAGGAGCTGATCATGGACTACAGGACAAGGAGGGCCAAACACGCCCCCTTTCACATCGATGGAGCTGTAGTGGAGCGGGTCGAGAATTTCAAGTTCCTTGGTGTACACTTCACCAATAAACTATCATGGTCCAAACACACCAAGACAGTCGTGAAGAGGGCACAACAATGCCTTTTTCCCCTCAGGAGACTGAACATACTTGGCATGGGTCCCCAGATCTTTAAAAAGTTCTACAGCTGCACCATCGAGTGTATCCTGACCGGTTGCATCACCGCCTGGTATCGCAACTGCTTGGCATCCGACTAAGGCGCTACAGACGGTAGTGCATATGGCCCAGTACGTCACCAAGCTTCCTGTCATCCAGCGCCTCTATATCAGCCGGTGTCAGAAGAAGGCCCAAAAATTGGTCAAAGACTCCAGTCACCCAAGTCATAGACTGTTCTCTCTGTTACCGCACAGCAAGCGGTACCGGAGCACTAAGTCTAGGTCCAAAAGGCTCCTTAACAGCTTCTACTGCCAAGCCATAAGACTGCTGAACAATTAATCAAATGGCCACCTGGACTATTTACATTGACACCCCCCTCCTTTTGTTTTAACACCCCTGCTACTCTCTGTTTATTATCTATGGATAGTCACTTTACCCCTACCTACTCTACATTGCGTAGGAAATATGAAAAATGATTAAAGTGTTTTTAAGAGAGGGATGTGATATTAGAAACTATAAGAGGAAATTGTTTCTATAACTTCGTACAAGTGAGTAGTCGCCGCCCCTTGAGTAAGGTCAGAGAGTGTGTCAGCCTCACGAACCGCCCCTTTTGAATGAACTGTATAAAACCATGGGTTAAGAATGAACATATCAGACCAGAGAGGCGTGTAGCTGCAGCTCATGTCCAAAGTGGTTCAAACTCTGAATATCAACACGAGGTAGAGGCGAGAAGCTCACCTCCTGGACAATCACTGGTACGGCTGATTAGCTGTCCTAAGTAAAGTATCTAGAAAAACTCATTTAAGTGGGACCATCCACCACTTTTCAAACCATCATATTCTACTACTCTCATCACCCCAGTGAGAACCATCGATACGGCTGGCTAGCCTATCTTCAAATAATCATCTCCTAGAGCGAGTGGAAGCAGAGTCAGCTGAACTCTCTACCATTGACAGTTTTTTCTATTGTCTCTTTTTGGTCCATTTAGATTGTTAATGTAGATTGTATACAAAAAAAAAAAAAATGTTATGGTAAAAAATGTTAATGTTTTACTGTGTCTTGTTGTAGGCTCCTAAGTGGACCATAAGGTTAAAAACCAAACCAAATTAAGAAAACTAAACAAATTTTTTTTTTTTTTAAATAAGTAACTCCACCAGAGTGTCTCTTTTGGGTCACTGTTGCCAGTCCCAAGCCCGGATAAAGGAGGATGGTTGGAATTGTGACATAAAAAAAACCAAGAATCGACAGAAGAAAGTTCATTTGTAGTTCTAAACATATTTAGGGTGTTTTTTACTCACTTTTTGTCTCTCCCACGACATTATTCCTCTCTCCTACAGCGTCCATCACAATTACATGCACATGGCCAAATTAGGTGATGGCGTCATTTAGAGACTTTTAGGACAGCCAATAGCTACTTTCCTTACTGAGGAGTTGGCAACACTGGCAGAGACGAACTACAAGTTGAACTCAGTGAGATATACTCCTAAATTGACAGAGCAGTTTGTTTTAGCAATTTTACAGCTAGCTAGTTACTTCACATACTGATATTGACTTTGGTATTAATGTGTGTAGCTACAGTTGAAGTCGGAAGTTTACATACACCTTAGCCAAATACATTTAAACTTAGTTTTCACAATTCCCGACATTTAATCGTAGTAAAAATTCCCTGTCTTAGGTCAGTTAGGACCACCGCTTTATTTTAAGAATGTGTAAGGTCAGAATAATAGTAGAGAAAATGATTTATTTCAGCTTTGATTTCTTTCATCACATTCCCAGTGGGTCAGAAGTTTACATACACTCAATTAGTATTTGGTAGCATTGCCTTTCAATTGTTTAACTTGGGTCAAACGTTTCGGGTAGCGTTCCACAAGCTTCCCACAATAAGTTGGGTGAACTTTGGCCCATTACTCCTGACAGAGCTGGTGTAGCTGAGTCAGGTTTGTAGGCATCCTTACTCGCACACACTTTTTCAGTTCTGCCCACAAATCTTCTATAGGCTTGAGGTCAGGGCTTTGTGATGGCCACGAATACCTTGACTTTGTTGTCTTTAAGCCATTTTGCCACATTTTGCTTGGGGTCATTATCCATTTGCAGCCAAGCTTTAACTTCCTGACTGATGTCTTGAGATGTTGTTCATATAATTTTCCTCCCTCATGATTCCAACTATTTTGTGAAGTGCACCAAGTCCCTCCTGCAGCAAAGCACCCCTACAACATGATGCTGCCACCCTTGTGATTCACAGTTGGGATGGTGTTCTTCGGCTTGCAAGCCTCCCCCTTTTTCCTCCAAACATAATGATGGTCATTATGGCCAAACAAAAACATTTTTTTTACATCAGACCATAGGACATTTCTCCAAAAAGTACGATCTTTGTCCCCATGTTATAAACCATAGTCTGGCTTTTTTATGGAGGTTTTGGAGGAGTGGCTTCTTCCTTGCTGAGCGGCCTTTCAGGTTATGTCAATATAGAACTCGTTTTACTGTGGATATAAATACTTTTGTTCCGGTTTCCTCCAGCATCTTCACAAGGTCCTTTGCTGTTGTTCTGGGATTGATTTGCACTTTTCAGACCAAAGTAAGTTCATCTCTAAGAGACAGAACATGTCTCCTTCCTGAATGGTATGACAGCTGTGTGGTCCCATGGTGTTTAAACTTGCGTACTATTGTACAGGTGAACGTGGTACCTTCAGGGATTTGGAAATTGCTCCCAAGGATGAACCAGAGTTGTGGATGTCTACAAATTTTTCTGAGGTCTAGGCTGATTTATTTTGATTTCCCATGATGTCAAGCAAAGAGGCACAAATACATCCACAGGTACACCTCCAATTGACTCAGATGATGTCAATTAGCCTATCAGAGGCTTCTAAAGCCATGACGTCATTTTCTGGAATGGCACAGTCAATTTAGTGTATGTAAACTTCTGACCCACTGGAATTGTGATACAGTGAATTATAAGTGAAATAATCTGCCTGTAAACAATTGTTGGAAAAATTACTTGCGTCATGCACAAAGTAGATGTCCTAACCGACTTGAAAAAACTATAGTCTGTTAACAAGACATTTGTGGAGTGGTTGAAAAACGAGTTTTCATGACTCCAACCTAAGTGTATGTAAAATTCCGACTTCAACTGTATATACAGATGCATTGGACTAAATAAAGTAATGTTACAGAGGGTATATACAGTATGGAAGTATAGCAATAAAAGGTATAAACTGTCATTAAGGCACATCACTGATACAACCTGCGAGACAAACCAACCTCCCAACAAGCTCAGGTTGTTGTGAGTTTGTTGTGACCTGACCTGAATGACCCGATAGTTCTTTCCTAAGAGACCTGATACTTCAGACACCTGGGACAGCAACTCTACATCAATCAAAAGCTGCTGGTAATGGAGAAGTGTGTGTGTGTAACTGGATAAGTATATTAGAGAGCAATGAGCTTCACAAAGAAAGCTGATTATGCGTCACTAAGGAGTAGGTAAGCTGTGCCTCCCAGTCTGCCAGGAGTGTCCCCTGGTTTGTTGGTTGGCATGCGCCATTAAGGTTACATCTATAAATTACGAGTCGTACGCACTGTGTGGAAACACTGAACATAATGCAATGGGACACATGAGAACATAGCAGTAATTTACTAGTGTGTTTATGACCTCTAAAATAAACTCAATTGCCAGTTTATTAGGTACCCCATTCACAAAAATGGTTTGCACCTACAGACAGTGAGTCACTTGGCTATATAAAGACAGGCATTGAGGCAGTCAGTTACTGTTTGATTGAATATTAGAATGGGTAAAACGAGTGATCTAAGCGATTTCGAGTGTGGTATGATCGTCGGTGCCAGGTGCGTCGCTTCCAGTATCTCAGAAATGGCCAGCCTCCTGGGCTTTTCACACACGACAGTGCCTAGGGTTTACCGAGAACTGTGCAACAAAAAAACATCCAGTCAGCGAAAGTCTTGTGGGCGAAAACAGCTTGTTGATGAGAGTGGTCGAAGGAGAATGGCAAGAATTGTGCAAGCTAACAGGCGGGCACGAACAGACAAGTAAAGGCACAGTACAACAGTGGTGTGCAAAACGGAATCGGTTCCTGTCACGGATGGGCTACTGCAGCAGACGACCACACAGGGTTCCACTCCTATCAGATGAAAACCAGAAGAAGCGGCTCCAGTGGGCACACAATCACCAACACTGGAAGATTGAGGTGTAGAAAAACATAGCCTGGTCCACCGAATCTCGGTTCCTGTTGCGTCATGCTGATGACAGAGTCAGGATTTGGTGTAAACAGCATGAGTCCATGGCCCCATCCTGCCTGGTGTCAACGGTACAGGCTGGTGGCAGTGGTGTAATGGTGGGGATAATGTTTTCCTGGCACACATTAGGTCTCTTGATACCAATTGAGCAACGTTGGAACACCATACCTTGTAGAATCCATGCCCCGTGAATTCAGGCTGTTCTGGGTGCAAAGGGGTGTCTGACCCAGTACTAAGTAAACTGGCCACTGGGTATGGGGGCTGACAGGGGCATACACAACAACACTGCCAAGGATGCTTAAATAGCCAAGTTTAGCCATTTGTTTGTAATGAGAGTAGCAAAGATCAGTTTCTCACAACACTGATACCAAGAGGATCCACCTGTCTGTACATAGCCATGTAAGTGTAAGAGAGCCATGCTATCACATCTCTAGCCCCCTCCAAAGAGGGACCTGATGGACTACTATCTGAAGAGCATGCAGATGCATCTAGGGATCAAAGTGCCCCTGCTGCAGGACACCAACAGCCTGGAGGCTCAGCTCAGCACCCAGATGACCAGGCTAAAGAACTCCATGCTACGAGACGGTCAGATGACCTCCTGCTTCCTCAAGTACTGACTGAACGGGGCCGCCTTCCACACCCTGATTCTAATTCACAAGGCTCGAATGGAGAAGGGTATAGGGGACAATCGCATTTTATCACCTCCACTGATCCTCAACACGGGGCCCCCACAAGGGTGCGTGCTCAGCACCCTCCTGTACGCACTGTTCACTGCGTGGCCATGCATGCCTCCAACTCAATCATCAAGTTTGCAGACAACAGTAGTAGGCCTGATTACCAACCATGACGAGACAGCCTACAGGGAGGAGGAGAGCGCCCTGGGAGAGTGGTGACAGGAAAATAACATCTCACTCAACGTCAACAAAATGAGCTGATCATGGACTTCAGGAAACAGCAGAGGGAGCACGCCCCTATCCACATCGACGGTACAGTAGTGGAGAATGTGGAAAGCTTCAAGTTCCTCTGCGTACACATCACTGACAATCTGAAATGGTCCACCCACACAGACAGTGTGGTGAAGAAGGTGTAACAGTGCATCTTCAACCTCGGGAGGGTGAAGAAATTTGACTTCATCGGATGGGGCCACAGTGTCTCCTGACCCCTCCTGTCTCAGCCTCCAGTATTTATGCTGCAGTAGTTTGTGTCGGGGGGCAGTCAGTTTGTTATATCTGGAGTACTTCTCCTGTCCTATTCGGTGTCCTGTGTGAATCTAAGTGTGCGTTCTCTAATTCTCTCCTTCTTTCTTTCTCTCTCTCGGAGGACCTGAGCCCTAGGACCATGCCCCAGGACTACCTGACATGATGACTCCATGCTGTCCCCAGTCCACCTGGCCATGCTGCTGCTCCAGTTTCAACTGTTCTGCCTTACTATTATTTGACCATGCTGGTCATTTATGAACATTTGAACATCTTGGCCATCTTGGCCATGTTCTGTTATAATCTCCACCCGGCACAGCCAGAAGAGGACTGGCCAACCCCACATAGCCTGGTTCCTCTCTAGGTTTCTTCCTAGGTTTTGGCCTTTCTAGGGAGTTTTTCCTAGCCACCGTGCTTCTACACCTGCATCGCTTGCTGTTTGGGGTTTTAGGCTGGGTTTCTGTACAGCACTTTGAGATACCAGCTGATGTACGAAGGGCTATATATATATATATATATATATATTTTACCTTTATTTAACCAGGCAAGTCAGTTAAGAACATATTCTTATTTTCAATGACGGCCTGGGAACAGTGGGTTAACTGCCTGCTCAGGGGCAGAACGACAGATTTGTACCTTGTCAGCTCGGGGGTTTGAACTCGCAACCTTCCGGTTACTAGTCCAACGCTCTAACCACTAGGCTACGCTGCCGCCCCATAAATACATTTGATCTGATTTGACTTGGCTCCTAAAACCCTCACAAACTGGCTGTATCACAGCCTGGTACGGCAACTGCCCCACCTGCAACTGCAGGGCTCTCCAGAGGGTAGTGAGGTCTGCACAACACATCACCGGGGGCAAACTACCTGCCCTCCAAGACACCTACACCACCCGATGTCACAGGAAGGCCAAACAGATCATCAAGGACAACAACCGCCATTGCCTATTCACCCCGCTATCATCCAGAATGCGAGGTCAGTACAGGTGCATCAAAGATGGGACCAAGAGACTGAGAAACAGCTTCTATCTCAAGGCCATCAGACTAAAATAGCCATCACTAGCCGGCTTCCACACAGTTACGCAACCCTGCACCTTAGAGGATGCTGCCCTATTTACATAGACTTGGAATCAAAGGTCACTTTAATAATGTTTAAATAATGATTACATACTGCATTACTCATCTCATATGTATATACTGTATTCTATTCACTGTATTTTAGTCAATGTCACTCCGAATTTTCTCAATCTAATATTTATATATTTCTTAATTCCATTCTTTTAGATGTGTGAATTTTTAGATACTAGCTCCAACAGTGCAGTAGTAACACAAGCTTTTCACTACACCTGCAATAACATCTGCTAAATATGTGTATGTGACCAATACAATTTCATTTGATTTGAATGCACAAAAACAGGTGAGGAGATCCTGAGGCCTATCGTGTGGCCCATTTCTTTTTAAGGTATCTGTGACCAACACATGTATATCTGTATTCCCAGTCATGTGAAATCCATAGATTAGGGCCTAATGAATGTATTCCCAGTCATGTGAAATCCATAGATTAGGGCCTAATGAATGTATTCCCAGTCATGTGAAATCCATAGATTAGGGCCTAATGAATGTATTCCCAGTCATGTGAAATCCATAGATTAGGGCCTAATGAATGTATTCCCAGTCATGTGAAATCCATAGATTAGGGCCTAATGAATGTATTTCAATTGACTGATTATCATATGAACTGTAACTCATTAAAATCAATGAAATTGTTGCATTTATATTTTTGTTCAGTATATACACTACCAGTCAAACGTTTTAGAACACCTACTCATTCAAGGGTTTTTCTTTATTTTTACTATTATCTACATAATAGCGAAGACATCAACACAATGAAATAACACATATGGAATCATGTAGTAACCAAAAAAGTGTTAAACAAATCAAAATATATTTTATTTTTGAGATTCTTCAAATAGCCACCATTTGCCTTGATGACAGCTTTGCACACTCTTGGCATTCTCTCAACCAGCTTCATGAGGAATGCTTTTCCAACAGTCTTGAAGGATTCCCCACATATGCTGAACAGTTGTTGGCTGCTTGTCCTTCACTCTACAGTCCGACTCATCTCAAACCATCTCAATTTGGTTTAGGTTGGGGGATTGTGGAGGCCAGGTCATCTGATGCAGCACTCCATCCCTCTCCTTCTTGGTAAAATAGCCCTTACACAGCCTGGAGGTTGTCATGGAAAATGACATAGTAATCATGCAATCCCGTGTTTTACTGTTTAAAGAATTGTCTCTTGTTATATGCTAGTGTTTTTGCTAACCAGATATAAACTTGTCTTTGTGGGACTTAGTTCTGCTTGGGTGCGACATCCCGTGGGTTTACTATCTACAGAAAGTCACATGTATGGAAACGTGCAGAAAATAGCACATTAAGGTGTTTTGCTGTTGTGAATGCAGTTAGACGGTTGAGCCCTCGGGTTATCAACCTTGTGCCATCTTAAGTCTGCACAGACAACTAATGACCTTTCACACACTACCTGCTGACTGCCACGTAAACAGAAAGGGGTTGTATTTCCTCTATAAAAGCAGAGACCCGGCTATGTTTGTTAAGCTTTCAACTCTGAACCATTCTTGGTGATGGTTGATTTGCTTCATTTTGGCAAATCTTACAATAAAAGTGTTGTTTGAAAGAATCTGCAGTCTCTCTTCCCTTTGATTAGATATTCCACAACCAGGTGTGTTGGGTCATTGTCCTCTTGAAAACAAAATGATAGTCCCACTAAGCCCAAACCAGATGGGATGGCGTATCGCTGCAGAATGCTGTGGTAGCCGTGCTGGTTAAGTGTAGCTTGAATTCTAAATAAATCACAGACAGTGTCACTAGCAAAGCACCCCCACACCATAACACCTCCTCTTCCATGCTTTAACGGTGGGAGATACACACGTGGAGATCATCGTTTCAACCTACTCTGCATCTGACATAGACACGGTGGTTGGAACCAAAAATCTCCAATTTCGATCCAGACCAAATTTCCACCGGTCTGATGTCCATTGCTCATGTTCCTTGGCCCAAGCAATTATCTTATTATTATTGGGGTCCATTAGTCGTGCTTTCCTGGCAGCAATTCAACCATGAAGGCCTGATTCACACAGTCTCCTCTGAACAGTTGATGTTGAGATTTGTCTGTTACTTGAACTCTGTGAAGCATTTATTTGGGCTGCAATTTCTGAGGCTGGTAACTCTAATGAACTTATCTTCTGCAGCAGAGGTAACTCTGGGTCTTCCTTTCCTGTGGTGGTCCTCATGAGACAGTTTTATCATAGCGCTTGATGGTTTTTGCGACTTCACTTGAAACTTTCAAAGTTCTTGATATTTTCTGTATTGACTGACCTTCATGTCTTAGAGTAATGATGGACTGTCGTTTCTCTTTGCTTATTTGAGCTGTTCTTGCCATTTGACCAAATAGGGCTATCTTCTGAATACCCCCCCTAACGTGGCTCAGAAGCGTATCTTTTTTAACTTAAGACACACATGTTAATTGAAATGAATTCGAGGTGACTACCTCATGAAGCTGGTTGAGAGAATGACATGAGTATGTATGCAAAGCAGTCAAGGCAAAGCGTGACTATTTGAAGAATCTCAAATATATTTTGATTTGTTTAACACTTTTTTGCTTACTACATGATTCCATGTGTTATTTCATAGTTTTGATGTCGTCACTATTATTCTACAATGTAGAAAATAGCACAAATAAAGAAAAACGCTTGAATGAGAGGGTGTCCAAAACATTGACTTGTTCTGTATAAATACAGTATATATATTTATTTAACAGTGGAAAGCTGCATTTTGTACCATGTACTGCATATGATGGTCAATCTTACCATCACAGAGATGACAGGTATTGATTTAGTTTAAGTATCAACATGTGTTGGGATATCAACATGTCTTACTCTATATTCCTTGTGGTTTCTCCCATCTTGTTGATAAGCTGCAATGTCCAGCTTTTATTTTGTATGGGTTGTCGGCTGGAGGGGAGGGTCCGCTGTTTGTGCTGGGAGGCTGTTCAAAACGTAATTGCTCATTTACAGTTGGCAACTACAGCCCTAACTGGCCCGATAAATGTGTTGCTGAGATGACAGGACAGCTTTTTTGTGCAATGTTGTTTTGATGTTAAATCTCTTTTCAAAAGGGAGGCAGTGAGAATAGACGAGAAGCACAAAATACACAGTGACAAAACAGACTGTGTTGTCTGCATGGCACTACTTTATACATCCTATTCATAGATAGATTTAAAAAAGGTTAAAAAAAATTTGAATTCAAACACAGTAACACCGGTTCGCGCATTCATCTTGAAGTGGAAGCATGAAGCAGTTTCTCAAACTTTGTGCCAGGGACCGGCAAGGCATGGCCTTCTTCCGTGGGACCGCTTGGGTAAAAAATTGACAATCGCTTTGTAAAATTCAAAATACACATTTTTCTATGCGTTTCGCTATGATATCTACTATCCTAACACAGAATTGCTTAAGATAGTAATAACATGGACCATCAAACAATTTGATTAGCTATTTTAGGATCACCTCTGGGTATCAGAAACAAACTCCCTGATAATGTCAGGGAGTTTGGCCTCCCTGACATTATCTAAACAAATTCAAATAGCATACAAAGATATGTCAAATCAGGTAGGCCAAATTTTAATTTGAAGGAATTATGGTTTGTCATGATTGAAATGCATCTGAAAGTATTGGGAAGTTCAGGAAAACGATCATCATGTAATTATTGTGTGTGTGTGTAGAAAATGCAATTTTCTAACAGTCCCTTCTAGCTTGTCCTGTGCGGTGTGAGCGTTAGCAGAGGGAAACAGAAGCCACACACATGTGCATAGGAGTTATAGCTCTCAGGAATTGTTAATAGCCGACAGCTAAAGTTAGAGCGACATTCGTAGGATGAAAACAGACACCGCTCTATCAACCGCTAAGCGGACATTGGAGGTTAGTAACGTAACTGTGGTTCTATGAACTAAACATTCAGTGGATTTAGACGAACCAGTGCAATCAGCCGGACTTTTACATGAGGGATATGCCGCAGACCAACAGGCAGTCCTCCACAGACCAGCGCCGGTCCACAGACCTGGGGTTGAGGCTGATTTCACGGAATTACTCACTATTGGGTGAACAGAGAACACAGGTCCAGAAGTAGCCCTGAGGTCAACATGAAGATATATTAACTGAAAAATTCAACACTCAGGAGGAACACTTCATTCTACTGTTCAACCACCACTGTATGCCCACGTCAGTCCAATTACAAGAGTCAAGAGCCAGACGCCTCAGTGAATTGCGTTTAATTAAAAACAGATTAGAAAGGTTGGTACCATGACACTACAATTAACCCCAACAACCAAACTGTGTCTATCTTTCCTAAATTAACTCAATAAAACTTGTCTTCACCTTTCGATACTTCATTTTCCAGGGGGACATAAATACAGGAAAAGTAATTAGTGTAACAAAAAATATGCAATTTAGAGACTATGACATCAATAAAACAGTATATTCCATATTATAAAAACATCTATACACTAATGGTGGCTACACAACACATCAACTTTACATTTATTTATTCTCGGTCTCAAATCCCATTACTTAATTAAACTGTCACTCAATTTGTAATCCGAACAGTGATTGGCGACAAAGCTAGCTAGTCTGTTTGCAAGTCACCTCCGGGGAACCTTGCAAGGTGGGCAAAGGTTTGGTTGCTTCACAAGCCTCTCTGTCAATCATCACTAAATCCAGTGCACACGCTTAACAAATCAGGCACACTGCTAACAATGTATTCCATCTCACAACGCTTATAGACATGTGTGCTACACATGTGTTCACAGGCCAGATGTCTACTTCAGCTTTAAGCAAATCTATGAATTATACATGATTTCGAGATTTGTTTGGAGGTCAGTGAAGAACTCAAAATCGCTTGCACTTCCTGGTTCTATTTTGAAGTAGCGTATGTTTGGGTGCATTACTTTATCCCCCGTCCAATGCCAAACAGCTCTCTAACAAGTACAGCATCCATTATGTCACCTGGGTATGCAATGCCTCTCCATTTTTATGAGATTAGTACAACTACCCATTGTTTGTGTTTACATTTGTTTATTTATAAATAATGTACTCGGTTCACCTCTATGTTAATCTTCAATGGCCTCGCCTACTTCAGTGCTGCTAACCTTCTTCTCGCTCTCTTCCTGCATCCAATGTGTATACCATAAGATTGGTCTCAACCTCAGACCCAGAGGAGTGGATTAAATTCCATGCACCTATGAGGGCACTTGCCAAAAGTGAGCCTCTGAAGGGTATAATTATCAGCGCTCAATAAATGCACTGAACAAAAATATAAACGCAACAATTTCAAAGATTTTACTGAATTACAGTCAGGGGTGAAAGTAGATGTAATTTCTTACCGATACCGAGCACGTTTTTGTTTTTTTATACTACAAAAATGACAGGGTAGTCTACTCTGCTGACACTGACAGAGGAATAAAAACAATGTTGTCTGATCCATAGAAATCAGCCTAAGAAAAAGGGAGACAAATACAACATGACATCCATCTTACCTGGAGGAGGAAATGATTGGTCAAAAACAAACTAAAAAGTGGCACTGACCCAATGATAAAGAGGGTGAATATGTACACTCACCGGGGATATGGCACATGTTCTCGGCTGGGGCCAATAAGACAGGCTACTGTTCACTTAATTAAGTTAAGAATAATGCTAACTAAAATACAGATTGAAGTATTTTCATTGTGATCTCTTTACAGCAATAGCTATTTATTTTCCAAACAGTTTCTCCACGGATTGTATTTTTAAATATTGCGATATGCCTAGCTGGGTCTCTCTGCTTTTCACTGACAGTCACAACTTAACAATCGTCTATTTGGTATTTGCAGCGCGCGCTGCTCAAATTGGGACCCCCTCCGACTGTAGGCTATGAGATTTAAAACAATCTACAGGTTATTTATTTATTTTAAGAAACTAATCATCCTCTGTGGCCAAATCATGCTTTCTGGTGTAGTAGCCTACTTTTTATGATTTCTATTAGTTTCTGTATGGACAGGAGTAAGCAAATTAGGCTATATAATTTTGGCAATTCAATTTATTTTACTTCAGGGAAAGCTTAGCTTCCTCTAGCCTTATAGACAGCCGCCTATGCTTTATAATGTGGCTTAAACAACCAGTCACAATGTTTTCATCTGATTGTCAAACAATCACTTAAAAGGCACCTCTGTAGGTAGGTTCCCCGTGCACATTTGTTCACTCACAAAATGGTTTCAGCATCCGAGCCCCAACAGTGCACTGTGCACCCGCAATTTGATGAATGGAAAGAAACATTGGTTATAAAACACCTACATGTATTGTACTGACATTTTGCGATTGTCATTAGGCCTACACACACTGAATTGATGCATCCACTGTTGTCCATCTGCACCTTGATCTCGGCCACTCATCTCCACCTTGACAAAATTTAAGTGTTCTCCATAAACCACAACGCAATTTGGAGTGTTTATCTGTGAATTCCAAACATTTTCATGCTGCTTACATGCAATAATGGTGGAATCGCAAAGAGTTTTTGGGGTATGTTGTGTGATAGGCTCACGTTTTACCCACACGGCAGTACATGACCATATCGCCTTACCTTCACCCCTGGTTACAGTTCATATAAGGAAAGCAGTCAATTGAAATACATTCATTAGGCCCTAATCTATGGATTTCAAATGACTGGGAAAAAAGGTAGGGCGTGGATCAGAAAACACATCTCCTTCACATGCGGTTGATCAGGCTGTTGATTGTGGCCTGTGGAATGTTGTTCCACTCCTCTTCAATGGCTGTGCGGAGTTGCTGGATATTGACGGGAACTGGAACACCCTGTCGTACACGTCGAACCAGAGCATCCCAAGCTTGCTGAATGGATGGCATGTCTTGTGAGTATGCAGGCCATAGAAGAACTGGGACATTTTCAGCTTACAGGAATTGTGTACAGATCCTTGTGACATGGGACCGTGCACTATCATGCTGATACATCAGGTGATGTCGGTGGATGAATGGAACAACAACGGGCCACAGGATCTCGTCATGGTATCTCTGTGCATTCAAATGGCCACCGATAAAATGCAATTGTGTTCGTTGTCCGTAGCTTATGCCTGCCCATACCATAACCCCACTATGGGGCACTCTGTTCACAATGGATGACACCACACGATGCCATGCATGCTGTCTGCCATCTGCCCGGTACAGTTGTGAAGAGCACACTTCTCCAGTGTGCCAGTGGCCATCAAAGGCAAACATTTTCCCACTGAAGTTGGTTATGACACCGAAATGCTGTCAGGACCATGGTTAGGATGACAAGCACGTAGCTGAGCTTTCCTGAGATGGTTTCTGACTGTTTGTGCAGAAATTCTTTGATGTTGCAAACCCAGTTACATCAGCTTTCCAGGTGGCTGGTCTCAGACGATCCCGCAGGTGAAGAAGCCGGATGTGGAGGTATGATAGAATTTAAAGTGCCTTAATTGATTCATAATGTATACCAGTAAGTAATATGCTGTTCAATTATCTTAATGTTGATTATACAATCTGTGTGCTCTTGATGTCTGATCTGAATTTGATAGGTTATACCTAGGACTTCCTATAGGGGTGCACAGGGCTTCCCAGCTCAGTCCTTACAAGTGACTTGAAGCCAAATCTCTGTGATTTATTTCTATATTTCCCCCTGTTAGGTATGAATGCAATTTTGAATGTATTTGTTAATGTCAGAATGTTACATATGTTACTGTTATTTAGTCAGCAGAAAAGGTGTTTAAAACATTCAAATGTGTTATTTGTATGTCTAGACCACTTCGAAATTAGCCGTTTTGCTAGCTAGCTTGCTAGAAGGCTGCTCACTTGCACGAGGTGACTTCATGATCAGAGCATGTCCGAGAGAGACCGCGCACAGCTCCTGTGTGTCTGGGTGAAAAAGAACAATGGAAAACTTTTGGAAAATGTGAACGTTATTATCTAAAGCACCATTTTCTACCTAATGGTTGATTTTACATGAAAAGACTCATGACAAGTGACTTGAAGCAGAAGCTACATCTGTGTGATTTATTTCTAGATTTCCCCCTTTAAGGGGTATAACAGAGGTCCTGGGCTGGCGTGGTTACACGTGGTCTGTGAGGCCGGTTGGACATACTGCCAAATTCTCATGCCAATTGCATGCTCCCTCAACTTGAAACATCTGTGTTTTGTGACAAAACTGCACATTTTAGAGTGGCCTTTTATTGTCCCCAGCACAAGGTGCACCGGTGTAATGATCATGTTGTTTAATCAGCTTATTGATATGCCACACCTGTCAGGTGGATGGATTATCTTGGCAGGTATGTAAACACATTTGTACACAACATTAGTTTGTGCATATGGAACATTTCTGGGATCTTATTTCAAGTCCTGAAACATGGGACCAACACTATACATGTTGCATTCATATTTTTGTTCAGTATACATGAATAATAGTAGTTGCTGTTTTCTGACTGAAAGGATAGGAGAGAAAATGAGAGATATGCAAAAACAAAACAAATAGGCTAGCTTCATGAAATAAGGGCTAGATTCAACTCTGAGCGCCGAAGATCTCCATTATAGAGCGATTGAAAATAAAAGGGAATTTCCCATTGAGCCGACATCCTGTATGCGGTGTTTAGCGTTTAGGCAGTCTCCACAAACGCGGGAACATTCCGTTTAAATATGAAATCTTCTGCGCTCCGGATTGAATCTAGGCCTTAGTCTCACGTGTCTGATGCAGCACGTTAGTCTGCAATATGAACACTGCAGGTGTTTGAACTGAGATGTTAAACTATATGGCAGGGAGACATGCTGTACCTCCGATAACTAGATCGTTTCAGGTCAACCTTGTGTTCTCTACAGGTATGACAATAAATTGCTGTTTCGTTCTGAAATTACAAAAACACCCAAAGGGATGAAACATGGAATATATTTGAGACATTTTTATTGACAGTGGATACATAGTAATCTTAAAGACATGAATAGTCCACTGGGCACGCTGTTGAGTACTACCGTGATGTGTATTTTGAAACCCCTTGATGATTACATACCTTAAGGGAAGAATTCGGCAGTACCTGTATGGTTAGTGAGAAAGTCCATATTGCAAATGTACGGTCCCTTACTAGACGTCCGAAATCGTTTGTAAAATTCGCGGACGGCGTCGGGCCGAGCGGCAGGGCCGGACCTACCAGGAAGTCATCAAATGAACGTTGTCGGACATTCGGTTTCCGTTTTACAAAAATAATAAGATTTATGTCATTTTTCCCATGTCCCGGAAATTCCCACAAGAGGGCATAAGCAATCATATGGCTATTGCTACAAAACATCACGATTCACGACGGGGCCTTATCTCGAAAACTGAAAATATTTAGAAGCCGAAACTCGGTGAGCGTAGGGGCGGCATAATGGGCAGTTGGCCCCGAACAAGATGGCGTCTAGGCCTCAACGGTTTTTGAGTTATGGCCATTTATCTGGGATTAAAGGTCCAAAATGAAAATAGAGAAATTCTTTTTCCACTTCACGTCAAAGTCAAGGAGCCTCCGGTGTCAATAAAAAAGAACCAGCCATTTATCTATCGTCATTTAAGAGAAATCGTACAACGACACCTTGGTGATGTTCACGGATAGGTGTTTTTTTTTTTTTCAACGGTTACAGATCCAGTTGCAGGTTGTTCTTACGAATCTTTTAAAGTGTGCTGCGGAGCTCTGCGAGATTTCTGTGATTTTCTATGATTTTCTGAAATAACACACACTCACTAAACCCTCCGTAAATAACTCAGTTCTTAACGTAAAGACTTAAAACTCAGGATTCTGTAAAGGCATACCCCAATCATGATATGAGTTTATTTATAGCTTCCTGTGCCAACCGGAAGTGCCTTTAATGGTGTCACAGTGGCAGTTTCCATGGGTTAAAAAGGTCAGATCTTTTCAAAACTTCATATGTGTGACTAGGTAACCCTCATGAACTGTAAATCAGTCATTTCTCCCAGCAGATGTCAAAGAAAAGCTCTCACACGCACACACAGCAAGGATGGAGTGAAAAAGTGTGGTTCTTAAAGACACAGAGAGCAGGCAATGGCATAAACATAATGTCTAGGCCGTGCCGAGTTCAACGAGATATCCCGCTTGACCGTAGCTCGCTCGGTCTGAGCGCAGCGACCATTAGAAAAGTAGGCCCAAAATGAAGCCTGCCCCACAACGTCATTTGCTTTTGGGTGACAGTGAGAGAACCGTTAGGGTGAGAAGCACAATTCGACCTCAGGTATGTTCCTAAGGTCCTTCCGATCCGTGCAAGCCTAACGTTGACAGTGTGGCATTAACCCTTAATAGTTAAAAGATGGTGTTTACTTCAAAAAGTTTGCATTGATTTCTCTCCCCATAGGAATACATTGCCTTTACCCCTAAATTCAACCTGAAGTCTATATGGGTTATGAATGCCGTATGAACCTGTCTTTGGTAACAGTCCATCAGGCCAGTATGAGGTCTACCTGTGTTGATTCTAAGCTTCCTGGAACAACCGGAAGTGGTTAAAATCACCCTAAAAGTGTTTTTCCATTACCTGCCTGCAGTTTGATAGACATAGTGCATTCAACCCTGTGTAAATCAGTCAATTCTTAACGTAAGGACTTAAAACTCAGGATTCTGTAAAAGCATAGCCCAGTGAGGATATGTGTTGACTTATAGCTTCCTGTGACAACCGGAAGTGCCTTAATTGGTGTCTCAGGGGCTGTTTCGAGGGGTTAAAAAGTCAGATCTGTCCAAAACTTCATATGTGTGATTAGGCAACCCCCATGAACTGTAAATCAGTCATTTTTCCCATAAAATTTCAAAGGAAAACTAAATCACACAGACACACAACTTGGAAGGAGGGACGTATTGGGGTTTGTAGAGACAGACAGTGCCTCCAATAGTTAGCTTTGTTCGAGCTAAAAAAGAACCGTCAGACCTAGAGTTCGAAACTTTAGAAACCTGTTCTAGGCCTCGGGTCGATAGTGCGTGGTGAGTTAGGTGGCTCTAGAAGGTTCTCGGACCGAGAAATAGCCTCGTACATTTGCAATGTCTTCAATTCATTTTGACCATTACGAAAATGGCGACATTTAGAAAAGTCTCAGAGACACAAGACTAGGTGCATTGAAACCGGCTCGGGCCATAGAGACGGACCCCAACGTTTCGGTCCGATAGCTCATTCAAGGACCCCATAGCAAGGCATTGAAAAAATGGATTTTCAGCACCAATTAGGGTTTTACTCGGGCACCGAAGGACCTATCGAGCCGAAACTCGGGATTCGGGGTCGCCTCACATAGGCCTTCACATAATGTCTGACCTGGACCCGCAGCTAGAACGTAACTATGTGTTTTACGTTTTTATTATGTTTTAAACTAATGGCGCTGTGAATTATGGGCCTGCTCTGACATATGTGATAGTTGGCTTCTAAATGAGTTGGAAAAAGTGGGTTTGGTGTCAATTGGTATCAGTTTGGTGTCAGAATGACATCTAATTGACTGGTGGACACTGACTTGCTAGTTGACTTTTGTACATTAGCAATATGTTTAAACGGAGAGGGACCATCACCAAAATGGCATTCTGAAATCAACACAAAAAATGGCATCACCATAGTCTCCAGGCTGTGCAGAGTTCAACGAGACGCCCCGCTTGACCGTAGCTCGCTCTGAGTGCAGCGACCTTGAAAAAAAAGAAGGTGCAAAAGGAAGCCTGGCCCTCAATGTCATTTGCTTTTGGGTGACAGTGAGAGAACCGTTAGGGTGAGAAGCACAATTCGACCTCAGGTACGTTCCTGAGGTCCTCCCGATCCGTGCAAGCCTAACCTTGACCGTGTGGCATTAACCCTTAACAGTTAAAATAAGGTGTTTACTTCAAAGAGTTTGCATTGACTTCTCTCCCCATAGGAATACATTGCCTGCACCTCTAAATTCAACCTGAGGCCTATGTGGGTTATGAATGCCTTATGAACCTGTCTTCTATGACAGTCCATCAGCTCACTATGAGGTCTACCTGTGCCGATTCTAAGCTTCCTGAAGCAACCGGAAGTGGTTAAATTGACCCAAAAGGTGTTTTGATGTACATAACCTTCAAAGGTGAAAATGACTACATTCAACCCTGTGTAGATCGTAGATCAGTCAATTATTAACTTAAAGACTTAAAACTCAGGATTCTGTAAGTTTCTATGTCAATCAAGACATGGGTTTACTTATAGCTTCCTGTGCCAACCGGAAGTGCCTTTAATGATGTCACAGTGGCAGTTTCCAAGGGTTAAAAAGGTCAGATCTTTTCAAAACTTCATATGTGTGACTAGGTAACCCTCATGAACTGTAAATCAGTCATTTCTCCCAACAGATGTCAAAGAAAAGCTCTCACACGCACACACAGCAAGGCTGGAGTGAAAAAGTGCGGTTCTCAAAGACACAGAGAGCAGGCAATGGCATAAACATAATCTCTAGGCCGTGCCGAGTTCAACGAGATATCCCGCTTGACCGTAGCTCGCTCGGTCTGAGCGCAGCGACCATTAGAAAAGTAGGCCCAAAATGAAGCCTGCCCCACAACGTCATTTGCTTTTGGGTGACAGTGAGAGAACCGTTAGGGTGAGAAGCACAATTCGACCTCAGGTACGTTCCTAAGGTCCTTCCGATCCGTGCAAGCCTAACGTTGACCGTGTGGCATTAACCCTTAATAGTTAAAAGGTGTTTACTTCAAATAGTTTGCATTGACTTCTCTCCCCATAGGAATACATTGCCTGAACCCCTAAATTCAACCTGAAGTCTATATGGGTTATGAATGCCGTATGAACCTGTCTTTGATGACAGTCCATCAGGCCAGTATGAGGTCTACCTGTGTTGATTCTAAGCTTCCTGGACCAACCGGAAGTGGTTAAAATCACCCTAAAAGTGTTTTTCCATTACCTGCCTGCAGTTTGATAGACATAGTGCATTCAACCCTGTGTAAATCAGTCAATTCTTAACGTAAGGACTTAAAACTCAGGATTCTGTAAAAGCATAGCCCAGTGAGGATATGTGTTGACTTATAGCTTCCTGTGACAACCGGAAGTGCCTTAATTGGTGTCTCAGGGGCTGTTTCGAGGGGTCCAAAACTTCATATGTGTGATTAGGCAACCCCCATGAACTGTAAATCAGTCATTTTTCCCATAAAATTTCAAAGGAAAACTAAATCACACAGACACACAACTTGGAAGGAGGGACGTATTGGGGTTTGTAGAGACAGACAGTGCCTCCAATAGTTAGCTTTGTTCGAGCTAAAAAAGAACCGTCAGACCTAGAGTTCCGAAACTTTAGAAACCTGTTCTAGGCCTCGGGTCGATAGTGCGTGGTGAGTTAGGTGGCTCTAGAAGGTTCTCGGACCGAGAAATAGCCTCGTACATTTGCAATGTCTTCAATTCATTTTGACCATTACGAAAATGGCGACATTTAGAAAAGTCTCAGAGACACAAGACTAGGTGCATTGAAACCGGCTCGGGCCATAGAGACGGACCCCAACGTTTCGGTCCGATAGCTCATTCAAGGACCCCATAGCAAGGCATTGAAAAAATGGATTTTCAGCACCAATTAGGGTTTTACTCGGGCACCGAAGGACCTATCGAGCCGAAACTCGGGATTCGGGGTCGCCTCACATAGGCCTTCACATAATGTCTGACCTGGACCCGCAGCTAGAACGTAACTATGTGTTTTACGTTTTTATTATGTTTTAAACTAATGGCGCTGTGAATTATGGGCCTGCTCTGACATATGTGATAGTTGGCTTCTAAATGAGTTGGAAAAAGTGGGTTTGGTGTCAATTGGTATCAGTTTGGTGTCAGAATGACATCTAATTGACTGGTGGACACTGACTTGCTAGTTGACTTTTGTACATTAGCAATATGTTTAAACGGAGAGGGACCATCACCAAAATGGCATTCTGAAATCAACACAAAAAATGGCATCACCATAGTCTCCAGGCTGTGCAGAGTTCAACGAGACGCCCCGCTTGACCGTAGCTCGCTCTGAGTGCAGCGACCTTGAAAAAAAAGAAGGTGCAAAGGAAGCCTGGCCCTCAATGTCATTTGCTTTTGGGTGACAGTGAGAGAACCGTTAGGGTGAGAAGCACAATTCGACCTCAGGTACGTTCCTGAGGTCCTCCCGATCCGTGCAAGCCTAACCTTGACCGTGTGGCATTAACCCTTAACAGTTAAAATAAGGTGTTTACTTCAAAGAGTTTGCATTGACTTCTCTCCCCATAGGAATACATTGCCTGCACCTCTAAATTCAACCTGAGGCCTATGTGGGTTATGAATGCCTTATGAACCTGTCTTCTATGACAGTCCATCAGCTCACTATGAGGTCTACCTGTGCCGATTCTAAGCTTCCTGAAGCAACCGGAAGTGGTTAAATTGACCCAAAAGGTGTTTTGATGTACATAACCTTCAAAGGTGAAAATGACTACATTCAACCCTGTGTAGATCGTAGATCAGTCAATTCTTAACTTAAAGACTTAAAACTCAGGATTCTGTAAGTTTCTATGTCAATCAAGACATGGGTTTACTTATAGCTTCCTGTGCCAACCGGAAGTGCCTTTAATGATGTCACAGTGGCAGTTTCCAAGGGTTAAAAAGGTCAGATCTTTTCAAAACTTCATATGTGTGACTAGGTAACCCTCATGAACTGTAAATCAGTCATTTCTCCCAACAGATGTCAAAGAAAAGCTCTCACACGCACACACAGCAAGGCTGGAGTGAAAAAGTGCGGTTCTCAAAGACACAGAGAGCAGGCAATGGCATAAACATAATCTCTAGGCCGTGCCGAGTTCAACGAGATATCCCGCTTGACCGTAGCTCGCTCGGTCTGAGCGCAGCGACCATTAGAAAAGTAGGCCCAAAATGAAGCCTGCCCCACAACGTCATTTGCTTTTGGGTGACAGTGAGAGAACCGTTAGGGTGAGAAGCACAATTCGACCTCAGGTACGTTCCTAAGGTCCTTCCGATCCGTGCAAGCCTAACGTTGACCGTGTGGCATTAACCCTTAATAGTTAAAAGGTGTTTACTTCAAATAGTTTGCATTGACTTCTCTCCCCATAGGAATACATTGCCTGAACCCCTAAATTCAACCTGAAGTCTATATGGGTTATGAATGCCGTATGAACCTGTCTTTGATGACAGTCCATCAGGCCAGTATGAGGTCTACCTGTGTTGATTCTAAGCTTCCTGGACCAACCGGAAGTGGTTAAAATCACCCTAAAAGTGTTTTTCCATTACCTGCCTGCAGTTTGATAGACATAGTGCATTCAACCCTGTGTAAATCAGTCAATTCTTAACGTAAGGACTTAAAACTCAGGATTCTGTAAAAGCATAGCCCAGTGAGGATATGTGTTGACTTATAGCTTCCTGTGACAACCGGAAGTGCCTTAATTGGTGTCTCAGGGGCTGTTTCGAGGGGTCCAAAACTTCATATGTGTGATTAGGCAACCCCCATGAACTGTAAATCAGTCATTTTTCCCATAAAATTTCAAAGGAAAACTAAATCACACAGACACACAACTTGGAAGGAGGGACGTATTGGGGTTTGTAGAGACAGACAGTGCCTCCAATAGATAGCTTTGTTCGAGCTAAAAAAGAACCGTCAGACCTAGAGTTCCGAAACTTTAGAATCCTGTTCTAGACCTCAGGTCGATAGTGCGTGGTGAGTTACGTGGCTCTAGACGGTTCTCGGACCGAGAAACAGCTTCGTACATTTGCAATGACTTCAATTCATTTTGACCATTACGAAAATGGCGACATTTAGAAAAGTCTCAGAGACACAAGACTAGGTGCATTGGAACCGGCTCGGCCCATAGAGACGGACCCCAACGTTTCGGTCCGATTGCTCATTCAAGGACCCCATAGCAAGGCATGGAAAAAAGTGGATTTTCAGCACCAATTAGGGTTTTACTCGGGCACCGAAGGACCTATCGAGCCGAAACTCGGGATTCGGGGTCGCCTCACATAGGCCTTCACATAATGTCTGACCTGGACCCGCAGCTAGAACGTAACTATGTGTTTTACGTTTTTATTATGTTTTAAACTAAAGGCGCTGTGAATTATGGGCCTGCTCTGACATATATGATAGTTGGCTTCTAAATGAGTTGGAAAAAGTGGGTTTGGTGTCAATTGGTATCAGTTTGGTGTCAAAATGACATCTAATTGACTGATGGACACTGACTTGCTAGTTGACTTTTGTACATTAGCAATATGTTTAAACGGAGAGGGACCATCACCAAAAGTGACATTCTGAAATCAACCCTAACGAGCCATGGAGATGAACCAGAATCACTGCCCAGCTATCCCGAGTTCATCGGGCCAGTCAATTTCACATTCCTGCAGGATTTTTATAGCATGACAAATTCGTGATGGTACCTGCCCATTGAACCATATTGCAAATGCACAGTGACTTTGCAAAAGTGAGAAAACATAAACAAATGGACATGATGAAATCAACACAAAGAGTGATGGAAAGGTACAACTATCACTGCTCGGCCATCCTGTGTCCATCAGACCAGTCAATTTTGCATTTTTAAGCATGTCAAATTTCATATGGTAAATGCACATTGAAACATATTGCAAATGCGCGCGCACTTGCAATATGATTCTATAGTGTAAAAACATCACCTAATGGACATGATGAAATCAACACAACGAGTGATGGAAATGTACAACTATCACTGCCCGGCCATCCTGTGTTCCCATAGCGAGCATTAATATCAGAATGACCGGTAAATGCATTTACAACCATATTTTTATTTTTGGGTTACCAGTTGCACAACAATGCACGTGCATTTGCAATATGATTCTATAGTGAAAAAACATCACCTAATGGACATGATGAAATCAACACAACGAGTGATGGAAATGTACAACTATCACTGCTCGGCCATCCTGTGTCCATCAGACCAGTCAATTTTGCAGTTTTGAGCATGTCAAATTTCATATGGTAAATGCACATTGAAACATATTGCAAATGCGCGCGCACTTGCAATATGATTCTATAGTGAAAAAACATCACCTAATGGACATGATGAAATCAACACAACGAGTGATGGAAATGTACAACTATCACTGCTCGGCCATCCTGTGTCCATCAGACCAGTCAATTTTGCATTTTTGAGCATGTCAAATTTCATATGGTAAATGCACATTGAAACATATTGCAAATGCGCGCACTTGCAATATGATTCTATAGTGTAAAAACATCACCTAATGGACATGATGAAATCAACACAACGAGTGATGGAAATGTACAACTATCACTGCCCGGCCATCCTGTGTTCCCATAGCGAGCATTAATATCAGAATGACCGGTAAATGCATTTACAACCATATTTTTATTTTTGGGTTACCAGTTGCACAACAATGCACGTGCATTTGCAATATGATTCTATAGTGAAAAAACATCACCTAATGGACATGATGAAATCAACACAACGAGTGATGGAAAGGAACAACTATCACTGCCCGGCCATCCCGAGTTCATCAGGCCAGTCAATTTTGCATTTCTGCAGGATTTTTGAGCATGTCAAATTTCTTACGTCATTTGGCCCACAAAAAAAATCCTTATGCACAATTTAAAAAAATATATAAAAAAATATGATAATAAAATTGGACAAAAGTATATTCATACAGTTCTTACACATGTGTAATTGACAAAAAAATTGAAAGAATTTCAAAAAACGGTCCAGAAAGCACTTTTTTAAGGGTGTGTGAAGTTTTTACAAAATTTTGACATTTTTGACTTTTGACTTTTGACTTCCTATGAAATCATATTGGAATTGGACAAAACATATTCCTTATGCGCATGT
The DNA here is from genome assembly GCF_023373465.1 of Oncorhynchus keta. NCBI lineage: Eukaryota > Metazoa > Chordata > Actinopteri > Salmoniformes > Salmonidae > Oncorhynchus > Oncorhynchus keta. The sequence goes on from NC_068447.1 coordinate 13,767,413, forward strand.
AAAAAAAAAAAAAAAAAAAATTATGATAATAAAATTGGACAAAAGTATATTCATACAGTTCTTACACATGTGTAATTGACAAAAAATCGAAAGAATTTCGAAAAACGGTCCAGAAAGCACTTTTTATGGGTGTGTGAAGTTTTTACAAAATTTTGACATTTTTGACTTTTGACTTTGACTTCCTATGAAATCATATTGGAATTGGACAAAACATATTCCTTATGCGCATATAATTTTTTTTTTTTTAATTATGATAATAAAATTGGACAAAAGTATATTCATACAGTTCTTACACATGTGTAATTGACAAAAAAATCGAAAGAATTTCGAAAAACGGTCCAGAAAGCACTTTTTAAGGGGTGATAAGTTTTTGAAAAAAATTTCATTTTTTCAAAATTTTACTTTTGGACATTAACTTGGGTTACATATCCAATATGAAAAACCCCGGTGGAGCGCATTTGCCCCCTGTTGAATTTTTAAAGTGTTACAACTGGCAATTGCCATATGGCATTTGCAATACACTTTGGATGAATCAACGCCGAATTGGGTGGTATTGGCCAATGTGTATATGGTTTGTCCGATGCCAATGACTTGCCATTCATTTTTGTCCAATACAGGGGGGTATTCCCTTACATCTGTTATTATTTATGAGGACTTTGCTGCAGCCGAGTTTGGCAGTTCAAACACTTAAAGTAAATGTATAAATGGACAAGACTATTTAAATAAAGCACACAATATTTAATCTACTGAACAAGTGCAAAGTGTTACTCATCTGCTAATACGTCTTTAATGGATGACTGGGCTTTTTAAAGAATGTTCCTCAACACATCTTCTGAACCTATGTAGGGGTATTTTACTGTAAACTTAATGATAGCATTACAAATAGATTACAGGTATAAATAAATGATCAGAGTTTTAAAATGTTAAATATAAAAGTCTTAATAATGTTAAATGACAAATTAACTAATGACATACAATTACTGTATATCCTTCTTGATTTCAGACGGATATGTAGACAAGCCTTGTATTATAAGTCTGGGCGATATGGCCTAAAAATCATGTTTTTTTTCTTCTAATTTACGGGCGATTCACAATATCGCTCTGGATTTAAAAAAAATGTTTTCTCTAAATAAGCGTTGCTTATTTGACAATTAGATGTCAATACACTACATTTCAAAGAGTCTGGAATAATCGAATGAATTCAAGGCTAAATATGTCTTCCACAACCATAAAACCTACTAATAGTTTGACCAGCATTTTTGCAATAATCACTGACCTGGCTTTTCTGTCAATAAAAATGTTTTGGGATAAATAAAAAAAAATACACAAATTTAACCAGAACAATGCACAGCCACCAACAATGACCAACTTCTTGTAGCAGGCATTACAGAAAATGAACACAGGTCTCATAAACAATCTCTCAAGCACAAGCCCACGTGCTAGTGAGTAGCCAGCTGATCTTTATTTACTGAACAAAAATATTTTATATTACATTTAAGTCATTTAGCAGACGCTCTTATCCAGAGCGACTTACAAATTGGTGCATTCACCTTATGACATCCAGTGGAAAAGCCACTTTACAATAGTGCATCTAAATCTTTTAAGGGGGGTGAGAAGGATTACTTATCCTATCCTAGGTATTCCTTAAAGAGGTGGGGTTTCAGGTGTCTCCGGAAGGTGGTGATTGACTCCGCTGTCCTGGCGTCGTGAGGGAGTTTGTTCCACCATTGGAACAAAGCAGAGCAGCGAACAGTTTTGACTGGGCTGAGCGGGAACTGTACTTCCTCAGTGGTAGGGAGGCGAGCAGGCCAGAGGTGGATGAACGCAGTGCCCTTGTTTGGGTGTAGGGCCTGATCAGAGCCTGGAGGTACTGAGGTGCCGTTCCCCTCACAGCTCCGTAGGCAAGCACCATGGTCTTGTAGCGGATGCAAGCTTCAACTGGAAGCCAGTGGAGAGAGCGGAGGAGCGGGGTGACGTGAGAGAACTTGGAAAGGTTGAACACCAGACGGGCTGCGGCGTTCTGGATGAGTTGTAGGGGTTTAATGGCACAGGCAGGGAGCCCAGCCAACAGCGAGTTGCAGTAATCCAGACGGGAGATGACAAGTGCCTGGATTAGGACCTGCGCCGCTTCCTGTGTGAGGCAGGGTCGTACTCTGCGGATGTTGTAGAGCATGAACCTACAGGAACGGGCCACCGCCTTGATGTTAGTTGAGAACGACAGGGTGTTGTCCAGGATCACGCCAAGGTTCTTAGCGCTCTGGGAGGAGGACACAATGGAGTTGTCAACCGTGATGGCGAGATCACGGAACGGGCAGTCCTTCCCGGGAGGAAGAGCAGCTCCGTCTTGCCGAGGTTCAGCTTGAGGTGGTGATCAGTCATCCACACTGATATGTCTGCCAGACATGCAGAGATGCGATTCGCCACCTGGTCATCAGAAGGGGGAAAGGAGAAGATTAATTGTGTGTCGTCTGCATAGCAATGATAGGAGAGACCATGTGAGGTTATGACAGAGCCAAGTGACTTGGTGTATAGCGAGAATAGGAGAGGGCCTAGAACAGAGCCGTGGGGGACACCAGTGGTGAGAGCGCGTGGTGAGGAGACAGATTCTGTCGTTCTGCCCCTGAACAGGCAGTTAAACCCACTGTTCCCAGGCCGTCATTGAAAATAAGAATGTGTTCTTAACTGACTTGCCTGGTTAAATAAAGGTAAAATAAAAAAATAAAAAGAGAGGGAGGGGGGGAGAGGAGGATTCAGGAGGGAGGAGAAGGTGGCAAAGAGCTTCCTAGGGTTAGAGGCAGATGCTTGGAATTTAGAGTGGTAGAAAGTGGCTTTAGCAGCAGAGACAGAGGAGGAAAATGTAGAGAGGAGGGAGTGAAAGGATGCCAGGTCCGCAGGGAGGCGAGTTTTCCTCCATTTCCGCTCGGCTGCCCGGAGCCCTGTTCTGTGAGCTCGCAATGAGTCGTCGAGCCACGGAGCGGGAGGGGAGGACCGAGCCGGCCTGGAGGATAGGGGACATAGAGAGTCAAAGGATGCAGAAAAGGAGGAGAGGAGGGTTGAGGAGGCAGAATCAGGAGATAGGTTGGAGAAGGTTTGAGCAGAGGGAAGAGATGATAGGATGGAAGAGGAGAGAGTAGCGGGGGAGAGAGAGCGAAGGTTGGGACGGCGCGATACCATCAGAGTAGGGGCAGTGTGGGAAGTGTTGGATGAGAGCGAGAGGGAAAAGGATACAAGGTAGTGGTCGGAGACTTGGAGGGGAGTTGCAATGAGGTTAGTGGAAGAACAGTATCTAGTAAAGATGAGGTCGAGCGTATTGCCTGTCTTGTGAGTAGGGGGGGAAGGTGAGAGGGTGAGGTCAAAAGAGGAGAGGAGTGGAAAGAAGGAGGCAGAGAGGAATGAGTCAAAGGTAGACGTGGGGAGGTTAAAGTCGCCCAGAACTGTGAGAGGTGAGCCGTCCTCAGGAAAGGAGCTTATCAAGGCATCAAGCTCATTGATGAACTCTCCGAGGGAACCTGGAGGGCGATAAATGATAAGGATGTTAAGCTTGAAAGGGCTGGTAACTGTGACAGCATGGAATTCAAAGGAGGCGATAGACAGATGGGTAAGGGGAGAAAGAGAGAATGACCACTTGGGAGAGATGAGGATCCCGGTGCCACCACCCCGCTGACCAGAAGCTCTCGGGGTGTGCGAGAACACGTGGGCGGACGAAGAGAGAGCAGTAGGAGTAGCAGTGTTATCTGTGGTGATCCATGTTTCCGTCAGTGCCAAGAAGTCGAGGGACTGGAGGGAGGCATAGGCTGAGATGAACTCTGCCTTGTTGGCCGCAGATCGGCAGTTCCAGAGGCTACCGGAGACCTGGAACTCCACGTGGGTCGTGCGCGCTGGGACCACCAGATTAGGGTGGCCACGGCCACGCGGTGTGGAGTGTTTGTATGGTCTGTGCAGAGAGGAGAGAACAGGGATAGACAGACACATAGTTGACAGGCTACAGAAGAGGCTACGCTAATGCAAGGAGATTGAATGACAAGTGGACTACACGTCTCGAATGTTCAGAAAGTTAAGCTTACGTAGCAAGAATCTTATTGACTAAAATGATACAGTACTGCTGAAGTAGGCTAGCTGGCAGTGGCTGCGTTGTTGACTTTATAGGCTAGCTGGCAGTGGCTGCGTTGTTGACACTACACTAATCAAGTCGTTCCGTTGAGTGTAATAGTTTCTACAGTGCTGCTATTCGGGGGCTAGCTGGCTAGCTAGCAGTGTTGATTACGTTACGTTGCGTTAAAAGAACGACAATAGCTGGCTAGCTAACCTAGAAAATCGCTCTAGACTACACAATTATCTTTGATACAAAGACTGCTATGTAGCTAGCTATGTAGCTAGCTACGATCAAACAAATCAAACCGTTGTGCTGTAATGAAATGAAATGAAAATGTGATACTACCTGTGGAGCGAAGCGGAATGCGACCGGGTTGTTGAGTGGGAAGTTCTATTCGGTAGACGTTGGCTAGACGTTGGCTAGCTGTTGGCTAGCTAGCAGTGTCTCCTACGTTAAGGACGACAAATAGCTGGCTAGCTAACCTCGGTAAATTAAGATAATCACTCTAAGACTACACACTCTAAACTACACAATTATCTTGGATACGAAGACAGCAAAGACAACTATGTAGCTAGCTAACACTACACTAATCAAGTCGTATAAACTAAAATATAAACGCAACATGTAAAGTGTTGGCCCCATGTTTCATGAGCTGAAATAAAAGATCCCCCAAATTTTCCATTTGCACCAAAAACATATTTCTCTCACATTTTGGGCACACATTTGTTTACATCCCTGTTAGTGAGCATTTCTCCTTTGCCAGGATAATGAATCCACTTGACAGGTGTGGCATATCAAGAAGCTGATTAAACAGCATGATCATTACACCGGTGCACCTTGTGCTGGCGACAATAAAAGGCCACTCTAAAATGTGCAGTTTTGCCACACAACACAGTACCACAGATGGCTTGTCAAATACACATTTCAAAATAAGTTTTTCTGCAAACTTTAGCATCCCGCAAACTTTTTGCAGAGCGACTTACTGTGGATACATTTGGCGCAGTGGTCTAAGCCACTGCATCGCAGTTGCTAACTGAGCAACTAGAGATCCTGGTTTGAGTCCAGGCGGAGAGACCTATGGTGCGGCGCACAATTGGCCCAGCGTAGTCCGGATTAGGGGAGGGTTTGGCCGTCAAGAATGTCCTTGTCCCATCGCCCTCTAGTGACTCCTGTGGCAGACCGGGTGCATGCACGCTGACACGGTGTTTCCTCCGAGACATTGGTGTGGCTGGCTTCCGGGTTAAGCAGGTGTTGTGTCAAGAAGCAGAGTGTGGCTTGGTTGGGTTGTGTTTCAGAGGACCATGACCTTCGCCTCTCCCGAGTCTGTACGGGAGTTGCAGCGATGAGACAAGACTGTAACTACCAATTGGATATCATAAAAGCATGGGCTTACCTTGGTCTCTCCTTACAAAATATCACTTAAAAAAAATTTTAAAAAACTTTTTTTTTTACATGACAGCAGTTTCACACCTTTGATGTGATGCAAATTGTTTGGGGAAAATATGAATTGTATTTTATACCGTTATATTTAATGATATTCTTAGCCTATTCAAAAATACTGTATATGTGTTGACTGATCAGGGTAGCCTAGTAAGTGTGCCCTGTCTGTTTAAGGAACAAAATCACTATTGGTTTCATGTGCATGGCACAGCCATTTAGAATATAGTCTGCACAGACCAGTAACATCATTTCAACTCAAAAGATACCATTCTATTCGTCTTGAAAACATATTTTATTAGTCTTATGTTTCTTAGGACCTGCCAAAAACGTATTTGTGATGGTGTACATTCAATGAATTTATTCAAATACACCTCCAACTCCTAATCTTGCCGGCATGTGCACGGGAGGTATAAAAGCCTTATCCTGGCAAGAACGCGGCTAAAATTGGACTGTATGAATGGGGCTCTAAAAAACATTACCTGATTTTTTTTTTTAACAAGCAACATACCGTAAAGTCTGTCTGTAAAAAGGTATGAGATGAAGAAGTTATCTTTCGTGATTGTTGTGAGTGGAGGGGGAGGGGCTTGGTGTCTGTGGAGTGAGAAGAGACCAAAAATACATAAAACGCTCATAAAAAAATGAACATAAAATAAAAACCTAGATTCTTGTGACATAGGCATTTGAAACTTCTCGCCAAAAAATATATTTTAATATATCATATTAATTTGATATATCGCCCAGCCTTACTTACATAAGAGAAGACGTTCTTGGGGGCTTCCAATGACCAATCTGTTCGTTCCTAAACAAGTGTTCATGAAGTGCATACATTCTCAGATAAGGGAAACATGTCTCAAAGTAGGCTAACACAGGTAGGTATGCACGCTGTGTTATACCATCTGATCTGCCCAGCTACTGCTGTTCAGTCATGTTGAGAAGTCATTTAAAATAAGAAATTTGCTAAGTAAGTCAAAAGACAGGTGAAATAGAAGGCACAGCTTCACATGATTCATGTTTTCCTCATCCTACAGGGCATGGGGCCAGTTCTTCTGACACACAGTAATGGCCAGGTATTGATGGCAGATAATAAATATTGGTGATGAGTTTCCTGTCCATGTTGAACTCAGCGAGCACACTGATGAGCTTTGCCAGAGTGAAGGAAGAGTTGAACTCAGCGAGCACACTGATGAGCTTTGCCAGAGTGAAGGAAGAGTTGAACTCAGCGAGCACACTGATGAGCTTTGCCAGAGTGAAGAAAGAGTGGAACTCAGCGAGCACACTGATGAGCTTTGCCAGAGTGAAGGAAGAGTGGAACTCAGCGAGCACACTGATGAGCTTTGCCAGAGTGAAGGAAGAGTGGAACTCAGCGATCACACTGATGAGCTTTGCCAGAGTGAAGGAAGAGTGGAACTCAGCGAGCACACTGATGAGCTTTGCCAGAGTGAAGGAAGAGTTGAACTCAGCGATCACACTGATGAGCTTTGCCAGAGTGAAGGAAGTGTGGAACTCAAGACAACTGACACTGTTGTTAGACCTCAACCAGGGGGGCAAATTAATCTGCTCATCACAGAGAATCCTCTGCTTCCTCTTATTTAGAATCTAATATTTTTTAGAAAATATCAAAGTGGAGTTGAGCCGGAATTAAATGTGCAAAACTAACCACACCTGGAGTCTTAATTGGGGATAGAGAAAGCAGCTAAAGTGACATTTTGAAAGCGGGCCACAAAGCAGGCATCCAGCCAGTCTCTGTGGAGTTGGACATCATGTTCAGGTTGACACCAGATGCTGAGCTGCTAAGGCCTCCTCTGTGATTCTGCTGCAGTCACGGGACTGGTGCAGATTAAAAGGAAACGAGCACAGAGATCTAACCCAGTGAGTGGACACAGGGGTGGTGTGGTCCAGCGACCCAGAGATAGGAGTGGTTTTGTCCATTCCCCAAAAAGCAGTGGTGGTTTGATCCAGTCCTCAACACTATGTATGTTATTGAGTTTTTGTAAAAAAAAAACTTTCCCCAGACAAACTCAAACTGGACATTTCAGCATCTAGAATGTATGACGGACATAAAACCTTTACAATCATTTTGGCTCATATACAATACTGTAACGACTCGGCTGTTTCATTACAATACTTATTACTCTGAGGACAGTTAAATTACTACAGTTGATTTTTCATATTCATATATACAGGATTTATACAAACAAAAACAAGAGTTGCAGAGTTGAAAGTATAAAGAAATTAATACGAGTACAGGCAAAACACAACAGCTTAAGCCTCTGTATGAGTAGGCAGAATGTCTCTTGTTATTCGCAACATTAAACAATCTCTTGAAGTCGTGAACCAGTAAAGCACTGTGTCCTGGCATCCAGACATTGTTGCCTTCTGCTATTCTTCAGATCACACCAGAGTGGGGAGGCAGAGAGTGCAGAGACAGACAGAAGTCAGATCACACCAGAGTGGGGAGGCAGAGAGTGCAGAGACAGACAGAAGTCAGATCACACCAGAGTGGGGAGGCAGAGAGTGCAGAGACAGACAGAAGTCAGATCACACCAGAGTGGGGAGGCAGAGAGTGCAGACAGACAGAAGTCAGATCACACCAGAGTGGGGAGGCAGAGAGTGCAGAGACAGACAGAAGTCAGATCACACCAGAGTGGGGAGGCAGAGAGTGCAGAGACAGACAGAAGTCAGATCACACCAGAGTGGGGAGGCAGAGAGTGCAGAGACAGACAGAAGTCAGATCACACCAGAGTGGGGAGGCAGAGAGTGCAGACAGACAGAAGTCAGATCACACCAGAGTGGGGAGGCAGAGAGTGCAGAGACAGACAGAAGTCAGATCACACCAGAGTGGGGAGGCAGAGAGTGCAGAGACAGACAGAAGTCAGATCACACCAGAGTGGGGAGGCAGAGAGTGCAGAGACAGACAGAAGTCAGATCACACCAGAGTGGGGAGGCAGAGAGTGCAGAGACAGACAGAAGTCAGATCACACCAGAGTGGGGAGGCAGAGAGTGCAGAGACAGACAGAAGTCAGATCACACCAGAGTGGGGAGGCAGAGAGTGCAGAGACAGACAGAAGTCAGATCACACCAGAGTGGGGAGGCAGAGAGTGCAGAGACAGACAGAAGTCAGATCACACCAGAGTGGGGAGGCAGAGAGTGCAGAGACAGACAGAAGTCAGATCACACCAGAGTGGGGAGGCAGAGAGTGCAGACAGACAGAAGTCAGATCACAATACCACAGAAAGAACCAAGACATGTTACAGTAAGTACATTCAGTAGTAAAGCAGTTTCAAGAGAACGAACCCTTTCCTACCCTCCTCTATCCCTCTCCTTTCATCTGTGTTCCCAGCCAGAGGTTCAGTCAGTCAGTTAGGTAATGTCCTCTTGTTGGCCACAGAAACAGGTGAAGAGAGAGGGCAGAGAGGATGGACTTGTTCCAGTCTTTTAGCCCGTAGCTGAGCCAGCTCCAGGACTTGAGTCTTTACTTAAACGGACAATCTCCTGAGACAGAACTTCAAGGTCCTAAAAAAAGACAAACAAAAATTGCTATTTTAATACCACAAAGCTGAGTAGCAAACCAAAACCTCTGTTCATTCCTGGCATTTTCATATCCAAAACTCTTTCATCCTCACTCATTCTGAAGTACTGTAGCTAACGAAATACCAAACATCAGAGAGTTCATGCAAGGTGTTGGGAAACAACTGTAACATTGACAATTGTAGCATGGAGACTATATAATATCAACCAAATCAACATTTCCTCCAGCCAGGGTGCAGGGGAGCCATTTAGCAGACAGACTCAGGTTCAGCTGCAATCTCCTACCAGAAAAAGCCAATGTCCCTTCCTCTGTGTGCTCACTCTAAAGCAAGAGCCATCAAATATTAACAGGGCTGTTTGTTTCTGGGCTGGTGGCTCCAACAGGCACTGAATATTCATGACTCGCTGCTTGCCGCTGCCCACCAAATCCAGAGAGGAGATGGGGGGTGAACCTGCAGGTTCACCAGTATCGAGCGCAATCATCACAGCACCCTTTGTCATTCTGCACTTTGTGGGCTGCGACACGGCTTCATCATGCTCCAGCACACGATTAGGAGTCCATGGCTGAAAGGCTACTTGGTAGCAGCGGTGAGGGAGGGACGGTGAGGGAGGGAGGGACGGGGGAAGGAGGGACGGGGGAAGGAGGGAAGGGGGAATGTGAGAGTGGGACGGTGGAAGGAGGGACGGTGAGAGTGGGACGGGGGAAGGAGGGACGGGGGAAGGAGGGACGGGGGAAGGAGGAATGTGAGAGTGGGACGGTGGAAGGAGGGACGGTGAGAGTGGGACGGGGGAAGGAGGGACGGGGGAAGGAGAGACGGTGAGAGTGGGACGGTGAGGAAGGGAGGTACGGGGGAAGGAGGGACGGGGGAAGGAGGGACGGTGAGAGTGGGACGGGGGAAGGAGGGACGGTGAGAGTGGGACGGGGGGAAGGAGGGACGGTGAGAGTGGGACGGAGGGAAGGAGGGAGAGTGGGACGGGGAAGGAGGGACGGTGAGGGTGGGACGGGGGAAGGAGGGACGGTGAGAGTGGGACGGGGGAAGGAGGGACGGTGAGAGTGGGACGGGGGAAGGAGGGACGGTGAGAGTGGGACGGGGGAAGGAGGGACGGTGAGAGTGGGACGGGGGAAGGAGGGACGGGGGAAGGAGGGACGGGGAGGTGGAAGAGGAGAGGAATGGGGGTGGCTCTACATGGTTGCTCTCCCCTACAGCATTCTCTCATAAGTGCTTAATTAGATCAGGATTTTCTCATTTAATTTGGATAAAAGCAAACAGTTACATTGCTGTTAACAAGTCTGGCACAACTAGCTACCAGCGTTGGGCTGCTTATGTCAGAGCCTAGAGACGCTTCTTCCACAACTAGCTACCAGCGTTGGGCTGCTTATGTCAGAGCCTAGAGACGCTTCTTCCACAACTAGCTACCAGCGTTGGGCTGCTTATGTCAGAGCCTAGAGACGCTTCTTCCACAACTAGCTACCAGCGTTGGGCTGCTTATGTCAGAGCCTAGAGACGCTTCTTCCACAACTAGCCACCAGCGTTGGGCTGCTTATGTCAGAGCCTACAGCTGCTTCTCCCACAACTAGCTACCAGCGTTGCGCTGCTTATGTCAGAGCCTACAGCTGCTTCTCCCACAGCTAGCTACCAGCGTTGGGCTGCTTATGTCAGAGCCTACAGCCGCCTCTTCCACAACTAGACACATTTTTTGGGAACTGTAATTGAGCTCCCCTCTCATCTGCATAAAATGTAATCATATTTACAATGGAGAACATCAAAGAGGATCATCGGCTGTCTGTAAATCAAAGATCCAGAGGAGGACGACTGCAACCGAATATCAGACTTGATTTATTTTTATGGACACACTGACAGCTATTCTAAGTTGTCTAGAAAATTAGCAGAGCCAGAGTGCCGGCAAGCCCTGTCCCAAATTTCTCAGGTGTCTTCCAAGCCAAGGTTAAAGCCGGTTGTTTGTGTAACCTACAACTCCCCGTGGGAGTTACACACCACACAGCCAAGAACCTAGACTGTCTCCAAGACCTACTACAGCACTACATGCCTCACTGTAGCTAACCAGCACACACACACACTAAATATCAACAGAGAACTGTATCATTGATGCAACAATAAACAGGGTCAGTTACCACCGATTAGTTCAGCACAGTTCCTCAAAAGGCCAGGAGAAATTTGATAGGTTCATGTTCTGAGGTAATAATCTGCATGATGATGGAAACACCACACTGTAATCCAATCAAACAAGAGACTGCACCACCATACTTTGCTTGGAGGAGGTCCATTTCTATTCCTGCATATAAACCCATTTGAACATTAAGGCAGTGCGCCAACGCCTTGGCCTGTGATGAATAATAACCTCTATGGTGCGCTAGTCTCAGGGCTGGATGACAGCAGGCCACCTACACAGTCACACTGACTGACTACACACATCTCCCAAAGTCACACATTTGGCCCTCGGTATGGATCCCCACACATCAACTCATCCGCAGTGCAGCCCGCCTACCTTCCGCAGTGCAGCCCGCCTACCTTCCGCAGTGCAGCCCGCCTACCTTCCGCAGTGCAGCCCGCCTACCTTCCGCAGTGCAGCCCGCCTACCTTCCGCAGTGCAGCCCGCCTACCTTCCGCAGTGCAGCCCGCCTACCTTCCGCAGTGCAGCCCGCCTACCTTCCGCAGTGCAGCCCGCCTACCTTCCGCAGTGCAGCCCGCCTACCTTCCGCAGTGCAGCCCGCCTACCTTCCGCAGTGCAGCCCGCCTACCTTCCGCAGTGCAGCCCGCCTACCTTCCGCAGTGCAGCCCGCCTACCTTCCGCAGTGCAGCCCGCCTACCTTCTGCAGTGCAGCCCGCCTACCTTCTGCAGTGCAGCCCGCCTACCTTCTACAGTGCAGCCCGCCTACCTTCTACAGTGCAGCCCGCCTACCTTCTACAGTGCAGCCCGCCTACCTTCTACAGTGCAGCCTACAGTGCTGTGAAAAAGTATTTGCCCCCTTTTCTGATAATCAAAATGTTTGCATATTTTTTCAACCAAAACATAATATTAGATAAAGGGAACCTAATTTTACAAATAACAAAAAAATCTTACTTATTTTATTTATTTAATTAAAGTTATGTAACACTCAATTCCCCTGTGTGAAAAAGTAATTACCCCGTTACACTCAATAACTGGCTGTGCCACCTTCAGCAGTTGTTGTATTGCTGCATTCAGTTTAAAAATGCTTTTATTTTTTGTTGTTATTTGTAAACTCAGGTTCCCTTTATATAATATTGGGTTTTGGTTGAAGATCTGAAAAGATTCAGTATAAAAAATGTGCAAAAATCAGAAAGGAGGCAAATAGTTTTTCACTGCAGTGTACCTCCCGTAGTGTGGCCCACCTCCCGCAGTGTGGCCCACCTCCCGCAGTGTGGCCCACCTCCCGCAGTGTGGCCCACCTCCCGCAGTGTGGCCCACCTCCCGCAGTGTGGCCCACCTCCCGCAGTGTGGCCCACCTCCCGCAGTGTGGCCCACCTCCCGCAGTGTGGCCCACCTCCCGCAGTGTGGCCCACCTCCCGTAGTGTGGCCCACCTCCCGCAGTGTGGCCCACCTCCCGTAGTGTGGCCCACCTCCCGTAGTGTGGCCCACCTCCCGTAGTGTGGCCCACCTCCCGTAGTGTTTGCCTACCTTCTGTAAATGCATGTTCTTGGTCAGCTGTTCTTCCAGCATGTTCTGCAGCTTCTTGTTCATTTCCCGCATGTTCTCGTCCCCAGGCTTCACCAGGTCCCTGAGCACAGAGCCCAAGCCATGTCCATGTCCCCCCACCTGGCCCACGTGATGGGCAACCGCCGTTGCACCATGTGCACCATGTGCTGCAGGTGAGAGAAGGTACACATTACTCAAAGGGACAATTCACAGCCATGCTTCATTGAACAAGAGCCAGCAGTTGTTCCTGGAGACCAACCCAGGAAATAACCAAGGGCCCTAATTAAAACTGCCTTATAAATTATATCTAATGTACATTTAATTTGTCAGTGATGCATGCAATTCATTCAATGTGAATCAGTAATAGTACATGTTGAGATCAATGTTCCAAATGCAGCAGTATCACCCATCCATTAGCCGACATCTAAATCACTTGATAACTTTATGCAACAGGCCCATTACCATATGGTCTGTGAGTTGATTCTAGTCAGTCTATTCTGGGAGGAGTTTGCCCTGCTGGAGATCCCTGGTTAGGTACTTTAAACCCCTCAACAGTTTACTAAAGGGACTGAGCAGTTATCGGTCTGACTAATGAGATATTGTTCCTCACGTCCGATACCATTTGAAAAGACAACACTAGAGATGCTCTACAAGGCAGATATAGATCTATTGCCAAACAATGACAGTTGAGAAAAAATTGTGAACATCCGGTGTGATAATGTGTTTAGGTCTTCTAGCATACCCATGGTAGACTTAAAATACATACACTATGAATACAAAAGTATGTGGACACCCTTTAAAAATGCTGGATCCGTCTATTTCAGCCACAGCCGTTGCTGTCAGGTGTATAAATTCAAGCACACAGCTATGCAATCTCCATAGACAAACATTGGCAGTAGAATGGCCTTACTGAAGAGATCAGTGACTTTCAACGTGGCACTGTCATAACATGCCATCTTTCCAGTAAGTCAATTGGTCAAATGTCTGCTCTGCTAGAGCTGCCCCGATCAACTGTAAGTGCTGTTCTTGTGAAGTGGAAACGTTTAGGAACAACAACGGTTCAGCCACAAAGTGGTAAACCACACAAGCTCAGAACGGGAACAGCGAGTGCTGAAGCGCGTACCACATAAACATCGTCTCTCCTCGGTTGCAACACTCATTACCAAGTTCCAAACTGCCTCTGGAAGTAACGTCAGCACAATAACTGTTAACCTGTTACTCCTACCTCCTTACTTTTTCAAACATTCTGTTAAAAATCGCACAACATTTCAGCGCCCTGCTGCTCATGCCAGGAATATAGTATATGCATATGATTAGTATGTGTGGATAGAAAACACTCAGACGTTTATAAAACTGGTTAAATCACGGCTGTGACTATAACAGAATGTGCGTTTCATCGAAAAGCGCAGGAAAATCTGATCACTGAAAATGGAAATATATATCCATCCGCCACTTCAACCCATTGATAAAGGCGAACCACATTAAATGGGGCTGAGGTTGCAATACCTACAGCTTCCACACGATGTCAACAGTCTTGTCATTTGCCTAGGCTTTGTTTCTTGGTCAAACGAAGAAGAGACAAGCCATTTGTTCAGGTCTCCGACCGGATATTTTGGTTGAGATTTACCCGGATTTACCCATTATTTCCAGACGTACCCCATATAGAATATACATCGCCTCGTGATCAATTTGATCGCTTATTAACGTGTACTAATACCTAAAGTTGCATTACAAAAGTATTTCGAAGTGTTTTGTGAAAGTTTATCGTCGACTTTTTTAATTTAAAAAAATGACTTTACGTTATAAGACGCTATTTTTTTCCGTTTATCACACAGTCTTCATAGATCGATATGTAGGCTATATATGGACCAATTTAATCGAAAAAAAGACCCAATAGCGATTATGGGACATCTAGGAGTGTCAACAAAGAAGATGGTCAAAGGTAATGAATGTTTTATATTTTATTTGTACGGTTTGTGTCGCGACGACTATGCTAATTATTTTGTTTACGTCCCCTGTGTCTTTTGGGGTGTTACATGCTATCAGATAATAGCTTTAATTCAATACCCTGCATGTGTATTTTAATGAACGTTTGAGTTTTAACTAGTACTATTAGCATTTAGCGTAGCGCATTTGCATTTCCAGATGTCTAGATGGGACGCCTGCGTGTCAGGTAGGAGCAAGAGGTTAATCGAGAGCTTCATGAAATGGGTTGATGGCCGAGCAGCCGCACACAAGCCTAAGATCACCAAGCGCAATGCAAAGCATCAGCTGGAGTGGTGTAAAGCTTGCCACCATTGTACTCTGAAGCAGTGGAAACACGTTATCTGGAGTGATGACACGCTTCAGGATCTTGCAGTTCGCTGGACGAATCTGGATTTTGCGGATGCCAGGAGAACGCTATCTCCATGAATGCATAGTGCCAAATGTAAAGATTGGTGGAGGAGGAATAATGGTCTGGGGCTGTTCTTCATGGTTCGGCTAGGCCCCTTACTTCCAGTGAAGGGAAATTTAAACTCTACAGGATACAATGACATTCTAGATAATAATGTAATTCCAACATTGTGGCAACAGTTTAAGGAAGGACCTTTCCTGTTTCAGCATGACAATGCCCCCGTGCACAAACCAAAGCTCAACACCGAAATGCATTGTTGCGATTGGTATGGAAGAACTTGACTGGCATGCACAAAGCACTGACCTCAACCCCATCGAACACCTTTGGGATGATTTGGAACGCTGACTGCGAGCCAGGCCTACTTTTGGTCATGTAGAGTATGATTTTACAGTTCCTTTGAACTAGGACCTACAGTTGAAGTCGGACGTTTACATACACCTTAGCAAAATACATTTAAACTCAGTTTTCCACAATTCCTGATATTTAATCAGAGTAAAAATTCCCTGTCCTAGGTCAGTTAGGATCACCACTTTATTTTAAGAATGTGAAATGTCAGAATAAATAGTAGAGGGATTTATTTCCGTTTTCACATTCCCCAGTGGCTCAGAAGTTTACATACACTCAATTAGTATTTGGTAGCATTGCCTTTCAATTGTTTAACTTGGGTCAAATGTTTTAGGTAAACTTCCACAAGATTCCCACAATAAGTTGGGTGAATTTTGGCCCATTCCTCCTGACAGAGCTGGTGTAACCGAGTCAGGTTTGTCGGCCTCCTTGCTCACATGTTTTTTCAGTTCTGCACATTTTCTATAGGATTGAGGTCAGGGCTCTGTGATGGCCACTCCAATACCTTGACTTTGTTGTCCTTAAGCCATTTTGCCACAACTTTAGAAGTATGCTTGGGGTCATTGTCCATTTGGAAGACCCATTTGTGACCAAGCTTCAACTTCCTGACTGATGTCTTGAGATGTTGCTTCAATATATCCACAGAATTTCCCTCCCTTATGATGCCTTCTATTTTGTCAAGTGCACCAATCCCTCCTGTAGCAAAGCACCCCCACAACATGATGCTGCCACCCCCGTGCTTCATGGTTGGGATGGTGTTCTTCGGCTTGAAAGCCTCCCCCTTTTCCTTCAAACATAACGATGGTCATTACGGCCAAACAGTTCTATTTTTGTTTCATGAGACCAGAGGACATTTCTCCAAAAAGTACGATCTTTGTCACCATGTGCAGTTGTAAACCGTAGTCTGGCTTCTTTATGGCGGTTTCGGGGAAATTGGCTTCTTCCATGCTGAGCGGCTTTTCAGGTTATGTTGATATAGGGCTTGTTTTACTGTGGATAAAGGTACTTTTGTACCGGTTTCCTCCAGCATCTTCACAAGGTCCTTCCTGTTGTTCTGGGATTGATTTGCACTTTTCGCACCAAAGTACGTTCATCTCTAAGAGACAGAACACATCTCCTTCCTGAGTGGTATGACGACTGCGTGGTCCCATGGCGTTAATGCATGCATACTATTGTTTGTACAGATGAATGTGGTACCTTCAGGCATTTGGAAATTGCTCCCAAGGATGAACTAGACTTGTGGAGGGTACAATTTTTTGATGAGGTCTTGGCTGATTTCTTTTGATTCTCCCATGATGTCAAGCAAAGAGACACTGAGTTTGAAGGTAGGCCTTGAAGTGAAATAATCTGTCTAAACAATTGTTGGAAAAATGACTTGAGTTATGCACAAAGTAGATGTCCTAACAAACTTGACAAAACTATAGTTTGTTAACAAAAAAATGGTGGAGTGGTTGAAAAACAAGTTTTAATGGTTCCAACCTAAGTGTATATAAACTTCTGACTTCAACTGTACGTATTTACAATGCATTACAAGGTCATCAAAAGTGTTTCTGGAAGTTTAAGCTGAGTAAAGAAGTGAAATGTAGCTATTTAATGAAACATCAAAGTTGAGAAACTGTTCAAGGCCCAGGATGATACCAGAACCGCGATACTTTTTAATACCGTGACAAGGAAACAAAACACAAAGCGGAGTTAACTTCTTTAGGGAAACAGCCCTAGTACTGGAAACATGTTGTCATCCAGTCACATTTATTCATTTCCAAGCTATAGCACACAATATTTGACATACATTCGGTTTTTAAAAGGACCAAAGAGGTCCCCTGTTTTGATACTGGTGCATGATAATGGTCAATTCTAAATCAAAACGTCACATATATTATTTAGTATATGTAAAGACGAGATTAAATCAAGAATAGTCTGATAGGTGACCGTATCCCTTGTAATTGGCAACATTAATGGTTTTGTGATAAATAAGCCGTCTGATTTGAAAGAAGATGGCGTTGATTGTCTTTATGTCATTGTGCTTGGCTTTTTGTTGAGTTTAGTCACATAATTTCTCAATTTGCAGTAAGTCAGCCAGTCAGATGTACAGCCAGACTTATTAGCCACTGCTTTTGCCCCATCTCTTTCAACCATACAGTTGTTCAATTCCTCATCAATCCATGGAGCCTTAACAGTTCTAACAGTCAGTTTCTTAACAGGTTCATGTTTATCAATAATTGGAAGAAGCAATTTCATAAATTCATCAAGTGCAATGTCTGGATGCTCCTTATTAATCATATCAGACAAACAAATATTTTTAACATCATCCACATAAGAGTAAAAGCAAAATATTTTATATGATCTATTATACACTATTTTAGGCCCGAGAATTTGAAATGTGGCTTTCCTGGATATTGCTACTATATTGTGATCCCTGCATCCAACGGGTACAGACACAGATTTAGAACAAAGTTCTACAGTATTAATAAAAACGTGATCGATGCATGTGGATGATGTTGTTCCTGTAGTGTTTGTAAACACCCTGGTAGGTTGATTAATAACCTGAACCAGATTACAGGCACTGGAACCAGTGAGAAGCCTCCTGTTGAGCAGACAGCTTGATGAAAACCAGTCAATGTTCAGGTCCCCAAGAAAGTGGACCTCTCCGTTTACATCACATACACTATCAAGCATTTCACATATCTTATTTAGATACTGACTGTTAGCACTTGGTGGCCTATAACAACACCCCAAAAGAAGGCTTGCAACCACAACACTTCAACACTTGACATAAGCTCTTCTCTAAGCATTAGCTATCAGAGATAAGACACAATACTGAAAAGAGCAAACAAAGCAAGAGAGAAAAAAAAGAGACATTCAGCAGTTCATTAATCAATTGGTGTGCGTGCTGTGGGGTTGAAGCTATGAACCCATAGGCTTGGCTCTCTCAATAAGGTTTGTATCACAACTAAAGTGGCCAAAAGGTCTTAAAATTAAGCACATTAATCCGCTTTACAAGGGGTGTAGAGCCTAACTGGCATTTTTAAGCAGCGTGCGAGTTTCAAGTTTGGGGAAGACCATTTTCAATATAAAAATGTACCTTTATTATAAAAGCATTACATGCATAATTGCATTTGCTGTCAATTTTGATAATGGTGTTTTCCGCTACTGGAACAGTCACGCTTATAGCATACCATGTGTGCATTGTTACGCTTATAATATGAAGAAATAGCTTAATAGTTTAACCTAAACGTTCTGATCTGTTGTGTCAGCCACATTGCATAAAAAAGGTTTTTTGATGCTAGTGGTTGTATTAATTTGGGATCTATAGCATCCCACAGCTGTCCCAGACTATGTTTGGAATATTTATTTCTCGCAGAGAATAGGTTGACTATAGGAGATAGTAGATTGACATAGGCTAGTGCTTTTGCTGTTGGTTAGACCTACTCATCTTGTTGGCTGACGAAAAGTAAATGTGGACAGTTCTTCCAATATCTTCAATATGCACCTCTGAATTGGATAAGGGCGTGCACAGTTGCCACAGCCCTAGTCAAAGCAGCTGTAACCCTAAACGCAGTAGGCTTTACTTAAAGATCATGACAGCCGTCATTGACGTGATATTGTAACTGGACAAGCTAATGGCATGATTAATTGAGGACATGTTTTCTATTGGGGGAGTTGATGACATTGTCAGCTCCTTGTAGACACAAGGTCCCCTACTTGAAGGGTGCACAGTGCTCCGCTGGCCATGAAGTCAGCTCCCTGCTGAATTGCCACACTGTTAAGCAGGGTTCAACACGGGTCAAGAGCAGAGATCGCCTGAACAGCGTCGGTTGCCAGCGTTGCAAAGGGTACTCTTTGTCAGCCTAATGCTGAGACGTGTCTCTCAGTTGAGACAGGCACATCCAATCAAGATCACCTTTCACAATCTGACACTTAAAACATCAAGCCCACTGAGGAGATTGTAGGTTAACTTTCTCTAGACTAAATATGTGTGTGTGTGTGTGTGTGTGTGTGTGTGTGTGTGTGTGTGTGTGTGTGTGTGTGTGTGTGTGTGTACAGGGGTGCATGCAAGTCATGTGTGACACTTTGGAAATGTGTATTTAATATTTTAGAAAAGGTTCATTTTAGTTTACCGTGTTTCCCGTGACAAATCAATATTGTGTTTCAGTACTGTGGCTGATAAAGGAAGAGCTCTCTTAACAAGAAAAAGCTGCTCAGCAGAGTAAGTGACAACACATTGATAATGGAGACATTTGTTCCAACATTTAAAGGGATACTTTGGGATTTTGGCAATTAAGCCCTTCATCGGACTCAGGGGAAGTAGATAAAGCCCTTTATCTACTGACCCAGAGTCAGATGAACTCATGGATAACATTTTTATGTCTCTGCATCCAGTAGGAAGGAAGTTAAGAGGTAGTTTTGCCAGCCGATGCTCAGCACAACGACTATAAGTCTATGGTCTCTACTAGCATCCTAGCAGTTTTCTATACTTCCAGTCATTAAGCTAATGCTTTGGGGCAGCAGGTAGCTTAGTGGTTAGAGTGTTGGGCCAGTAACCGAAAAGGTGCTAGATTGAATCCCCGAGCTGACATGGTATAAATATGTCGTTCTGCCCCTGAACAAGGCAGTTAACCCACTGTTCCTAGGCCATCATTGTAAATAAGAATTTGTTCTTACTGACTTGCCTGGTCAAATAAAGTTTAAATAAAATGTTTTAAAAAAAATGCTAGTTAGCAACATCCTTCAAACTGCACGCAGATATATAGAAATGGTATCCATGATCCATCTACTGAGGAAGTAGAAAAAGGGCTTCATTGCCAAAATCCTGAAGTACCCCTTTAAAAAACTTCTTAGGGCTAAGATCCTGTTAACGGAATCGATATGACAACCGCCAGTGAAAGTGCAGGGCGCCAAATTCAAACAACAGTAATCTCACAATTAAAAAAATACAAGTATTTTATACCATTTTAAAGGTAATCTTGTTGTTAATCCCACCACAGTGTCCGATTTCAAATAGGCTTTACAGCGAAAGCACCACAAATGATTATGTTAGGTCAGAGCCAAGTCACAGAAAACACAGTCATTTTTCCAGCCAAAGAGTGGGGTCACAAAAATCAGAAATAGAATTAATCACTAACCTTTGATGATCTTAATCAGATGACACTCATAGGACTTTATGTTACACAGTACATGTACGTTTTGTTCGATAAAGTTCATATTTATATAAAAAACACATTGGCGCGTTATGTTCACTAGTTCCAAAAACATCTGGTGATTTTGCAGAGAGCCACATCAATTTACAGAAATACTCATTATAAATGTTGATGAAAATACAAGTATTATACATGGAACTTTAGATAAAGTTCCCCTTAATGCAACCGCTGTGTCAGATTTTTAAAAAGCTTTACGGAAAAAGCAAACCATGCAATAATCTGAGTATGGCGCTCAGAGACCCAAGAAGCCAAAAAGATATCCGCCATATTGTGCAGTCAACAGAAGTCACTAATAACATTATAAATATTCACTTACCTTTGATGACCTTCATCAGAATGCACTCACAGGAATCCTAGTTCCACAATAAATGTTTGTTTTGTTCGATAATGTCCATCATTTATGTCCAAATAGCTACTTTTGTTAGCGCATTTTGTAAACAAATCCAACCTCGCGAAGCACGGTCACTGGGAGCAGACAAAATGTCAAAAAGGTCCGTTACAGTTCATAGAAACATGTCAAACGATGTATAGAAACAATCTTTAGGATGTTTTTAACATAAATCTTTGATAATGTTCCAACCGGAGAATTCCTTTGTCTGTAGAAAAGCAATGGAATGCGAGCTTCCTCTCACGTGAACGAGCCTCACGAGCCTGTGGCACTCTGCCAGACCACTGACTCAAAGAGCCCTTATGAGCCCCTCCTTTCCAGTAGAAGCCTCAAACAAGTTTCTAAAGACGGTTGACATCTAGTGGAAGCCCTAGGAAGTGTAACATGACCAATATCCCACTGTATCTTCAATAGGGAATGAGTTGAAAAACAACCAATCTCAGATTTCCCACTTCCTGGTTGGATTTTCATCTCAGGTTTTTGCCTGCCATATGAGTTCTGTTATACTCACAGACATCATTCAAATGGTTTTAGAAACTTCAGAGTGTTTTCTATCCAAATATACATATATTAGCAACTGGGACTGAGTAGCAGGCCATTTACTCTGGACACCTTATTCATCCAAGCTACTCAATACTGCCCCCAGCCATAAGAAGTTAAAGATTAGCCAACCTTTGGTGGGATTGCCTTGCTTTTATTGTTTCAGGCTGTGTTTGACATTTTTGTCACCCGTGAAGACTGACAGTAAACACCACAAGTAGACTGCCTTTCATTGCTATAATACAGTACAAAAATGCTGCGCTCTTGACGTTAACAAGTCACTCTCATCTTCATGTGATTCTAGTAAGA
The DNA here is from genome assembly GCF_023373465.1 of Oncorhynchus keta. Taxonomy (NCBI): domain Eukaryota; kingdom Metazoa; phylum Chordata; class Actinopteri; order Salmoniformes; family Salmonidae; genus Oncorhynchus; species Oncorhynchus keta. Next base: position 13,789,327 of record NC_068447.1, read on the forward strand.
AATGTACTTAATAGGAAAATAAATACAATAGAAATACACATCAAAAAGCTATACTTGAATATAGCCTAGATGTACTTTATCTCCAATCCCATCTTTCCTTCTAGTACTAGTGCGGGGATACTCGTTAAATAAAATAAATAAATCAAATCTGAGTCAAACTAGGCAAGTCAGTTTTAAGAACACATTCTTATTTACAATGATGGCCTACCCCAGCCAAACCCTAACCCGGACGAAGCTGGGCCAATTGTGCGCCGCCCTATGGGACTCCCAATCACGGACATTCTCACCTTCCTTTAACCAATGATACCTCCTGTTCAGAATCAAACACTTATTCTACTTTGCTCTGGTAAGGTTAGAATTCTACAGAACACTGATAACACATCAAAGATCTCTCTAATAGGTAAAAATGGCTCTTTTCTTGAATCATGGAAACCTTCCAGCTCTTTTCCTCCCATAAGAGAGGTTTGCTGCAGAAGTGCACTGAGATGCCAACATGGCCGAACATGGCCATGCTACTAGTCTCAGTGGTCCTGACGCTACTGAACTGCTGAAGCAACACAGTGAGCCATGGCTGCCAGCCACCTCAGAGGCACTACAACTAACTGCAGCCCAGCCTGCTCTCAACTCCCACAGGATGAGAGTGGGCTAAGTGGAAACACTACCAGGAGGTATACAGGCTAGATCTATAGAAACAATGATGCCCTGCCTGTTGAAAGTGTACAGTGTCTTCAGAAAGTATCCACACCACTTGAATTTTCCCTAAATGTGTGTTGTGTTAAAGCCTGAATTAAAAATGTTGTCACTGGCCTTCACACAATACCCCATGATGTCAAAAGGAAATTATGCTTTTCAAAATTATACAAATTAATTAAAAATTAAATGCTGAACTGTCTTGAGTCAATACATATTCAACCCCTTTGTTATGGCAAACCGAAATAAGTTCAGGAGGACAATTTAACAAGTCACAGACTCACTCTGTGTCCAATAATAGTTTTTAACAAGATTTTTGAACGACTACCTCATCTCTGTACCACACACATACAGATAATTGTAACGTAAGGTCCCTCAGGCTAGCAGTGAATTTAAAACACAGATTCAACCAAAACCACAATGGATTTCCAATGCCTGGCAAAGAAGGGCACCTATTGGTAGATGGGTAAAACTGAGGATGGATCAACAACATTGTAGTTACTCCACAATACTAACCTAGTGAAAAGAAGGAAGTCTACAGAAAAAAATATATTCCAAAACATGCATCCTGTTTGCAACAAGGCACAAAAAAGACTTTGGGAAATGAATAAACCTTTCAGCAGGACAATAACCTACAACCCAAGGCCAAATCTACACTGGAGTTGATTACCAAGAAGTCAGTGAATATTCCTGAGTGGCCGAGTTACAGTGTTGACCTAAATCTACTTGAAAATAGTTAGACCTGAAAATGGTTGTCTAGCTATGATTAACCAATTTGACAGTGATTGAAGACTTAAACAAATAATAATGAGCAAATGTTGCACAATCCAGGTGTGAAAAGCTCTTAGAGGCTTACCCATAAAGACTCATCTATAATCGCTGCCAAAGGTGCTTCTAACATGTACTGACTCAGGGGTGTGAAAACTTAAGTAAATTAGATACTTCTTCTGTATTTCCTTTTCGATACATTTACAAACATTTCTTACTACATGTTTTCACTTTGTCATTATGGGGTATCGTGTGTAGATGGGTGAAGAAAACAACAATTTAATACATTTTGAAATCAGTCTGTAACACTGCAAAATGTGGAATATGTCAAGGGGTATGAATACTTTCTGAAGGCGCTGTACGTGTCGTTTCGTGTTATGGACGCACTACATTACACACGTCGTTTCGTGTTATGGACGCACTACATTACACATGTCATTTCGTGTTATGGACGCACTACATTACACATGTCGTTTCGTGTTATGGACGCACTACATTAGACATGTCATTTCGTGTTATGGACACACTTCATTACACGTCATTTCGTGTTATGGACGCACTACATTACACATGTCATTTCGTGTTATGGACGCACTACATTACACATGTCGTTTCGTGTTATGGACGCACTACATTACACATGTCATTTCGTGTTATGGACGCACTACATTAGACATGTCATTTCGTGTTATGGACACACTACATTACACGTCATTTCGTGTTATGGACACACTACATTACACGTCATTTCGTGTTATGGACACACTACATTACACATGTCGTTTCGTGTTATGGACGCACTACATTGCACATGTCGTTTCGTGTTATGGACACACTACATTACACGTAATTTCGTGTTATGGACGCACTACATTACACATGTCATTTCGTGTTATGGACACACTACATTACACGTCATTTCGTGTTATGGACGCACTACATTGCACATGTCATTTCGTGTTATGGACGCACTACATTACACATGTCATTTCGTGTTATGACGCACTACATTACACATGTCATTTCGTGTTATGGACGCACTACATTACACGTCATTTCGTGTTATGGACGCACTACATTACACATGTCATTTCGTGTTATGGACGCACTACATTGCACATGTCATTTCGTGTTATGGACGCACTACATTACACGTCATTTCGTGTTATGGACACACTACATTACACGTCATTTCGTGTTATGGACGCACTACATTGCACATGTCATTTCGTGTTATGGACGCACTACATTACACATGTCATTTCGTGTTATGACACACTACATTACACATGTCATTTCGTGTTATGGACGCACTACATTACACATGTCATTTCGTGTTATGACACACTACATTACATGTCGTTTCGTGTTATGGACGTACTACATTACACATGTCATTTCGTGTTATGGACGCACTACATTACACGTCGTTTCGTGTTATGGACGCACTACATTACACGTCGTTTCGTGTTATGGACGCACTACATTACACATGTCGTTTCGTGTTATGGATGCACTACATTGCACATGTCATTTCCAGTGATAAATCATTCCTGTACAAGAGAGCAGATCAATACAATGTTCACTTGTAACTTCATTATTAAAAATGACTTTCTGTGTGGAGCAATCCCATGACATTGTTTCCATTAACAGGTTCAGAGAAAATAAATGAGGCTTTGTGAAAAAGGATGCAATAATCAACACGCTTCCCAAATTGATAAAGCACCTCCTGTGATTTATCACATCCAATAAAACATGGACCTGTAGGCTGCTTCATTCTAGAAGGTTGGGCGTTTCTGGAGTTGTCCAAGCAGAACAAACAGTGTTGGATAAAAAGGTTAGACAGTGGCCTACGTCACACAGCTGCAGCAGTGGTGTACAAGACGAGGGGTTACAGACTGCAGCAGTATAAAACTTCTCTAGCAGGGAAGAGCACTTAACCAGGAGAGGAATCTAGTCTACGGATAAACTCCCTGTCCACACGACTGCAGCGCAGACCTGACTGACTGCCCCATTAACCAACTCCCATAATCCCTAGTACACTCCATCTCTCTCTCGCTCCATCTCTCTCTCGCTCCATCTCTCTCTCGCTCCATCTCTCTCAATTCAATTCAAAGGGCATTATTGGCATGGGAAACATGTCTAGTCTACATTGCCAAAGCAAGTGGAATAGATAAAAACAAAAGTGAAATAAACAATCAAAAATGAACAGTAAACATTACACTCACAGAAGTTTCAAAAGAATAGAGACATTTCAAATGTTATATTATGGCTATTCGTAATCTTAGTGCAAAGGGAAAATAAATAGACCGATAAATATGGGTTGTATTTACAATGGTGTTTGTTCTCCACTTGTTGCCCTTTTCTTGTGGCAACAGGTTACACATCTTGCTGCTGTGAAGGCACACTGTGGTATTTCAACTAATAGATATGCAAGTTTATCAAAATCGGAATGGTTTAAAAAAAATAGCGTGCCGAATCTGAGGGTGTAACTCTTTCTCTCTCTCTCCATTCATCGCTAAAGAAAAGCGCTGGAGGGAATAACTGACGTTTTAGGTGCTCCTTACCAAATTATTTTTTGCATTGATATTTTTTGCACATAATGTTTTCGCAATAATTTCCTATGACCTAAAAGAGCTTCTGGACATCAGAACACCGATCACTAACCACGATTTGGATGAGGATTTGTACTTTAATGAGTCGGAGGCGAAGGACATACTACTCAGTTCGCTAGTGCGGCAGGACCAAGTGATGATTTGATACAGTGTTGCACTTCACTAGCAAAAAGCTCAAGTCAAGACAGATGGAGACGGAAGCAGACAGGGGGAGTAGATAGCTGAATGTGAATGAAAGAACCTACATTTCCATCAGGATATTTTCAGTTTTTATTTGTTGACTTTAGGCCTATGTATTTGACTTAGTTGATGATGGAAGTTCTAGGCCTACAGCTACATCTCTACGCTGACGTTTCTTTGGCATCCAGTAGATCAGAGGCTAGTGCGCTCGGCATAGTTGAATTTAAACTTCTAGATTTTTTTTATCAAATTACTTTGGATTTTTTTTTGATGAACCATGTGACAATGACTTTGAGAAACGAAAAATGATATTATTGAAAATAAACTGTTCCAAGAAATGTCCAATATAAACATAACTGGCACAGAGATCGGTAGAAATATTAGGATAAATTGTAAGCTTGCACAAACTTGAAACTCACGAGCTGCCAGTAGTGTTTACTAATAAAACCATTAAAACTAATGTGAAGGCACGAGCACTGCAGTCATAGGAGGTCCGTGAAAAAAACGTGCCCCGCTATGATAACCAAAGGCCCGTCGAACTGATTCATTCTGCCGCAGGGTCTTTACGGTTGTTATCATTAGCCTAGTTGATCAGAATAAGAAATTGTCTCGTTTATCTTCTCATACAGTTTAGCTGTAGGTTGTTACATCATTTCTGTTTAGAGTTCTTGCTTGTGTAAATCTGGAGTGATGTGTTATCATGTTTGCTAAATAAATACCGGAGGACAGTGGAGCGGGGCACACTTTGCTACATGATGCGCTTAGTGCCCGCCCAGCGCAACCTGCGATTACCGTGAATCTGATCGGTCAAGACACAGAACAGAAAGCACAGAACCTGAAGCACTCCAATATAAAAGGACAGATAGGCTTACATAGTGTGCAAGATGACAAACAAATCTTGAGTCACATGACTCAAGTCCGCATCTCTGATTAGCTGAATAGGGCCATACGCAAACAAGAAAATGCTTAACAAGAAGCAGCACTCCTAGTGGCCAGTGATTTTAATGCTGGAAATCTGAAATCAGTCTTACCTAATTTCTACCAGCATGTCACCTGTGCAAATAGAGGCGAAAAAACCCCTCTAGATCACCTTTACGCCACACACGGAGATGCATACAAAGCTCTCCCTCACACAAATCTGACCTTAACTCTATCCTCCTGATTCCAGCTTAAAAGCAAATATTCATCTGATGGCATTGAGGAGTTTACCACATCAGTCACTGGCTTCATTAATAAGTGCATCGACAACGTCATCCCCACAGTGACCGTTCCTACATATCCCAACCAGAAGCCATAGAATAAAGGATGGAGCTACCGCTTTCAAGTTGCGGGACACTAATCAAGACGTTTATAAGAAATCAGCGTCAATACAGGACCAAGATTGAATCCTACTCCTTTGGCTCTGATGCTCGTTGGCTGTGGCAGGGCTTGCAAACTATCACGAAAAAGAAAAACCCAGCCGCAACCTGCCCAGTGACGAGAACCTACCAGACAAGCTAAATGCCTTCTATGCTTGCAGTGAGGCAAGCAACACTGAACCATGCATGAGAGCACCAGCTGTTCCGGATGACTGAACACTCTTCATAGACGATGTAAGACCTTTAAACAGGTCAACATTCAAAAGGCTGCGGTGCCAGACAGATTACCAGGACGTGTACTCAGAGCATGCGCTGACCAGCTGGCCAGTGAAGTGTCTTCACTGATATTTTCAAACTCTCCCTAATATAGTCTGTAATACCTATATATTTCAAGCAGACCACCATAGTCACTGTGTCAAGAACACCACGTTAAATTACTATTACCCCGTAGCACTCACATCTATAGCCATGAAGTGCTTTGAAAGGTTGGTCATGGCTCAAATTCGCACACTGCCACAACAGATCTACAGATGAGGCATTATCTATTGCACTCCACACAGACCTTTCCCACTTGGTCAAAAGGAACACCAACGTGAGAATGCTGTTCATTGACTACAGCTCAGAGTTCAACACCATAGTGCCCTCCAAGCTCATCACTTAGCTAAGGACCATGGGATTAAACAACACCTTCTGCAACTGGATCCTGGACTTCCTGATAGGCCGCCCCCAGGTGGTGAGGGTAGGCAACAACACAGGCTGACCCTGTTTTGAGGTGTTTGAGCACCTGGAGGACCTCCTCTGCCACTTTCACATCATCAGACAAGGTGACGATGACTGTTTTTTCCAGGGTCTTGTCTGTCAGTGCAGAGTATACAGCTGCCTGCTGCTCAAGATGGCACTCCAACATGTCATAAGTGGAGTTCCATGTTGTTGTGACATGGTGTATGAGCTTGTGGGTCGGTAGCTGTAACATTTCTTACTTGGTCTTGAGCACATGAGTGGCTGTTGGGCTTCGGTGGAAAAAGGAAATCTGGTTCACTGAGAGTTGGCTCCCATCCCTGACACACCAGGGTGATGATGCTTTAAAATGTGTGGCCATGCTCGATGTATTTCCATGATCAAGTCAAGATTTCTTGTGGTACAATGCCTACACACCGTAATGGTCTTGTCCACCACCCTTCTTCCGTCATCATATTTGAGAGCCAAAATGCTCCCATACATGATACTTAAATGAAGCGGGAGGCTTTTCCAGTTCTTCAGCTCCTCCGCTAGCCATGGCTGTCGTCACTGCTCTTTAGTCTTCTTGGCTTTTTGCAACGCGAGCATCCAGGATTGATTCGTTGGGATTCAACAGGCCCCGTTCATGTGAACAATACACACAACTGCTTTAAAAAAAAGAATCAAATCAACCTTCAGGCTTCAGAGTAAAACACAGTCTTGTCTTTATCTTTTCACTGCAACTCTGCATCGAGATTTAGGGAATTATTACTTTAAAAGTAACCGCGGCAGTAAAACTGTATTACACACTATGATGGTTAAACTTAGCAATTGATCCACATTCGGGCCGAACCGTGGGGGATGATCCGTACGGATCACGGATCAACTACGGTCCGTTAAACCACTAGTCAAGAGCTACAAGTTCCTCAGTGTCCACATCACTGAGGAACTATCATGGTCCAAGCATACCAGAATGCACAACAATTACTTTTCCCCATCAGGAAGCTGAAAAGATTTGGCATGGGCCCTCAGATCCTTAAGAAGTTCTACAGCTTCACCATTGAGAGCATATTGACTTGCTTTAACACCGGTTGATATGGAAACTGCTTGGCATCCGTCCACAATGCGCTACAGAGGGTAGTGAGAACGCTACAGTACTTCACTGGGGCCGAACTGCCAGTCATCCAGGAGGTGTCAGAGGAAGGCTCTAAAAATTGTCAAAGACTCCAGTCACCCAAGTCATAGACTGTTCTCTGTAGTACAGCACAGCAAGCGGTACCGGAGCGCCAAGTCTGGGACCAAAAGGCTCCTGAACAGTTTCTACTCCCAAGCCATAAGACTGCTGAACAGTTAATCAAATGGCCACCCGGACTATTTGCATTGACACCAGTTTTTTGCCTAGTCACTCTTACCCCTACCTACATGTACATATTACCTACATTTCTTCAACTGCCTTGTACCCCTGCAAATCAAATCACATGTATTTATATAGCCCTTCGTACATCAGCTGATATCTCAAAGTGCTGTACAGAAACCCAGCCTAAAACCCCAAACAGCAAGCAATGCAGGTGTAGAAGCACATTGACCTGCACATTGACTCGGTACCGGTACTCCTTGTAAATAGCCTGGTTGGGAGAGTAAGCATTTCACGTTGAAGTCTACACCCGTTGTATTCTACGCATTTGACTAATATGACTCTTCATCGCTCTCTAACAATCACAATTCAATTTATTGTCATGAGAAACATATGCCAAAGCAAGTGAAATATAAAAAAACTAAATGGAAATGAGTAGAAATTAACAGTAAACATTGAAAAGTAAAAAAAAAAAAATAGGCATTTCAAATGTCATATTATTGATGATCTCCATTCGTCTCTCGCCCTCTGCCTCCATCGCTAGACCGCTGTCTAACACATGAAGACATCTCTATTACACCAACTGATCACTCCTTAAAACTCTTAAATACAGTGTCTTCAGAAAGTATTCATACCACTTCACTTATTCCACATTTTGATGTGTTACAGCATGAATTCAAAATGTATTAAAGAGTTTTTTTTCTCACGCATCTACACACAATACCCCATAATAAACATGCTATTAGAAATGTTAGCAAATTTATTAACTTCTTATGGCTGCAGGGGCAGTATTGAGTAGCTTGGATGAAAGGTGCCCAGAGTAAACTGCCTGCTCCTCAGTCCCAGATGCTAATATATTAATATTATTATTAGTATTGCATAGAAAACACTCGGATGTTTCTAAAACTGTTTGAATGTCGTCTGTGAGTATAACAGAACTCATATGGCAGGCAAAAACCTGAGAAGAAATCCTAACAGGAAGTGGGAAATCTGAGGTTGGTCGATTTTCAACCCAGCCCCTATTGAATACACAGATATTGGTTATGTGCACTTCCTAAGGCTTCCACTAGATGTCAGCCATCTTTAGAAACTTGCTTGAGGATTCTACTGTGAAGTGGGACCAAATGAGAGAGGAATGAGTCAGAGGTCTGCCAGCAGTCACGCGCTGGTCACGCGCATTTCACATGAGAGGTAGCTGCGTTCCTTTGCTTTTCTGAAGACAAAGGAATTCTCTGGTTGGAATATTATTGACGTTTTATGTTAAAAACATCCTAAAGATTGATTCCATACATCTTTTGACATATTTCTATGGACAGTAACGGAACTTTTTGACATTTCGTCTGCAACTACATGTATTGTGTAACATGAAGTCCTATGAGTGTCATCTGATGAAGATCATCAAAGGTTAGTGATTCATTCTCTCTCCATTTGTGCTTTTTGTGACTCCTCTGGCTGGAAAAATGGCTGTGTTTTTCTGTGGCTTGGCTCTGACCTAACAATAGTTTGTGATGCTGTCGCTGTAAAGCCTATTTGAAATCGGACATCATGGTGGGATTAACAATAAGATACATGCATGTTTGAGGAATTTTAATTATGAGATTTCTGTTGTTTGAATTTGGCGCTCTGCACTTTCACTGGTTGTCATATCAATCCCGTTAATGGGATTGCAGCCCTAAGAAGTCAATAATCAAATACAGAAGTCTTCATACACCCGAGTATATACTTTGTAGAATTACAGCTGTGAGTCTTTCTGGGTAAGTCCCTAAGAGCTTTCCACACCTGGATTGTGCAACATTTGCCCATTATTCTGTTCAAAATACTCAAATTGATTGTTGATAATTGCTAGACAATCATTTTCAGGTCTTGCAATAGATTTCCAAGTAGATTAAAGTCAAAACTAGCTCGGCCACTCAGTAACATTCAGTCTTCTTTGGTCTTGTGTTTTAGGTTATTGTCCCGTTGAAAGATGAACTCATCTCCCAGTGTCTGATGGAAAGCAGACTGAACCAGGTTCTCCCGTAGCTCCAATCAGTCTCCGTTTTATCCTGAAAAACTCCACAGTCCTTAACGATTACCAGCATACCCATAACATGATGCAGTCACCACTATGCTTGAAAATATGGAGAGTGGTAGTCAGTAATGTGTTGTATTGAATTTGCCCCAAACACAATGCTTTGTATTCAGGACAAAAAGTGAATTGCTTTGCCTAATTTTTTGCAGTATTACTTTAGTGCCTTGTCGCAAAAAGGATGTACAGGCTTCCTTCTTTTCACTCTGTCAATTAGGTTAGTATTGAGGAGTAACTACAATGTTGTTGATCCATGCTCAGTTTTTCTCCTATCACAGTCATTAAACTCTGTAACTGTTTTAAAGTCACCATAGGCCTCATGGTGAAATCCCTGAGCACTTTCCTTCCTCTCCGGCAACTGAGTAAGGAAGGACGCCTGTATCTTTGTAGTGACTGAGTGTATTGATACACCATCCAAAGTGTAATTAATAACTTCACCATGCTCAAAGGGATATTCAATGTCTGTTTTTTTTTTTGCCATCTATCAACAGGTGTCATTCTCTGCCAGGCATTGGAAAACCTCCCTGGTCTGTGTCGTTGGATCTGTGTTTAAAAATCACTGCTCGACTGAGGGACCTTACAGATAATTGTATGTGTGGGTTACAGAGATGAGGTAGTCATTTAAAAAATCATGTTAAACAATATTATTGCACACAGAGCGAGTCCATGCAACTTATTAGGGCTTGTTAAGTAAATGTTTTCTCCTGGACTTATTTAGGCTTGCCATAACAAAGGGGTTTATTACTGGGGGGCGTTCTAGCGACACCTTGTGGCGAGCCGGGCGCCTGCAGGATGACCTCGGTTGTCAGTTGAACAGTGTTTCCTACGACACATTGGTGCAGCTGGCTTCCGGGTTAAGAGGGTGGGAGTGAATACTTTACTGTAGAATCATTCACACACTGTTAATGTGTGGAGAGTTTGGGGCTCATTACCAAGAAACCACTTCCACAAGCTGTGTAAGATTCCTCAGACAAGTGAATAAAATCACTAAGGAAAGTAGGTTGGAAAATTGATTAATTAAATAACTGTCAACATGTACATTACCATTAGCTACAAGAACATGACGTTATGCCACTTAGTTGCTGAAAGGACTATGTTACGATGCATGGTGCAGCAGAGCAGACAGGCAGTGTGTGTGTGCGGGTGTTGACCAGGTAGGCAACCAGGCACTAACATTACTGGGTGCTCCTCCTGTCCCGTTGCTGCCTGCGTCTCACCAGCAGGGCTGAGCAGAGGGCTGAGCAGAGGGCTGAGCAGAGGGCTGAGCAGAGGGCTGAGCAGAGGGCTGAGCAGAGGGCTGAGCAGAGGGCTGAGCAGAGGGCTGAGCAGAGGGCTGAGCAGAGGGCTGAGCAGAGGGCTGAGCCTGCTGCTGCATTATTGAAGATGAGTGTTGGGTTCACTGAGGCATGTCTGCATCCTGAATCATTTACATCCTGCTAATGTCAGCTCTCATCTACCACCAACGCCTTACTGCCTGCCTTCTACAGGTCAGGCCCCCATTCCTTAACCATGGCCTCTACAGCCTTCTCTGCTCTGTGGATCTGGCTGATGTTATGGGAGAGCAGGGTTTTTTACAAAATATATGTTTGTCCTGAATACAAAATGCTATGCCCCACCCTCACGCCTGTTGTACCAAAAAAACATCTGCAGTTGGCTGTAAATATGACCATTGTAAGATACGGTAGATCATTATAGGATCCAACTAATATCCGGTTTTGAGTGTCAGCTTTTATGGGCTTTCCTTTGCCAGATGTGTACATTTTCATATCTAGCAATGATACAATGTGCTTTTAAATATTTACACCATGCATCTTTTGAATACTCTGTAGTGGCACTGCTCTAGCTACCTTAAACAACATGCAAATAAGCCAAATCTCAAGTGAAAAGCAAAATTCTCTCTTCAAAGACATCGGCTAAGAATGTATTTTTTTCTCCCCCACTTCACCCCGTTGTTTACGCAGTCTGACAAGTCCAGGGAACAGGAGACCTTCAACCTTCAACCACATAGCACCACAATATTGGAAGATGACAGCCTTAACAGAATCTAGCCTGGCATTCCAATGTTAAATCATTCAGTCGTGAAAGGAAAAACAGGAGGAGAGAAAGAAGCCACATCATCTCTTATATGCGGGGGATGGAAGTCCAACCCACTTCCTCTAAATGAGGATGACTATGTTAAATAATGACCTCTTATTGTTAAAACCAAGGTTGTTACAGGGCACAAGAGGTACTAAGGATCCTACCTCCACCACTCTGCAAACTGGAGTCAGCGTGTGCCCGCGCGCGCACGCCAAGCACTGTCCCTTGAGAGATGAGCACAGACTTCTTTATTAGGTCATATCAACCTCAACTCATCTCTGAGCTAGAAAAACAGCACTACTGACCATTGGACTTCTAGGCTCAATCCCAATAACCTCCTTTAGCCCTTCCCCTCCACTTTGCGTGATTCAGCATCAAGTCGGAGTGGTGTTGAAAATTCAACATTGAATGAGAGGTCGTGTCGTGCCTTTTCAGGCCTCTAGTTGACCCTCCAAACGATGCGAATCGCAAATATAAGTAATTATAACTTAATAACAAATTGAAGATGGCGCTGTACTAGATGACCGCTAGCTCCGACCAAATTTAGCTTTTGTTTATTTTTAATTAAAAAAAAAAAAAAAAAATTATGTATCCGCTGTCATTTCTTACAACCGAGAATAACTTTGAACATCAGATTGGCAGTTAACTCAATTCTGGTTAACTTCAACTCATCTGTCCTGGGCTCTGTCTGTAATTCCAACTAACTTTTCGGGCTACCCAAGAGGAAATAACGACGTCACAGAGGCAAGAGAGATCCTGGTGAGATTAAGGTGAAGGAAGAACCGGAAACCTCTTCCCTCCATTCTATTGGCCAATGTACAGTCAGTTGATAATAAGATGGATGACCTCAGATCTCAGATTTGCTACCAACATGACTCTCGAAACAGAAATATTCTCAGCTTTTCTCAAACATGCCTCTCAGACAATATATGGGACTTATTTGACTTGTTCCTGTCCTCTGCCGTTGCCTCAAGGTTGTCTGCGGTACCCCTGTTCTTTAGCTATCCAACTCTATGGATTCTTCATTCACCGTCCCGACAGGACAGTGGAGTTGAGGAAATCGAGGGGGGATGGGTTTGCCTCTTCATCAACAACTGGTGTGCTGACTTGAGCAACGTTGAAGTCTTGACTAACTGTTCACCGTCTTGGAAAACCTTATGGTCAAATGCCAACCCCTTTACCTCCCGAGGGAGTTTTCAGCTGTTTTCAGCTATTGTGACTGTTGTATACATTCCACCTCAAAACAAGAAACATAACAAGCTGGCATTAAAGGAACTGTATGAGGCTATAACCAAGCAGGAAAACGTACATCCAGTGGCTGCTTTACTGGTTGCCGGCGATTTTAATTCAGCTTCATTGAAAGGCGTGATGCCCAACTACAACCAACACGCCTCCCTCGCCACTAGGGGAGATAAAGTCCTAGACTACCGTTAATCTACCCTCAAGCAAGCATACAAGGCCCTCCCTCGTCCGCCATTCGGCAAATCAGATCAGGTACTCCTGCTTCCTGTTTACAAGCACACGCTCAAACAGGAATTACCCCTGACTCGCTCCGTCGAGAAACGGTCTCCAGAATCAGAGATTATCCTACAGGGCTGCTTTGCTAGCACTAATTGGAATGTTTCGGGACTCCACCAATAACATCGACGAGCTAACCACCTCCGTCACCGGCTTCATTAGGAAATGCATCAGTGTTGTTGTCCCCACAGTTAAGGTTCGCTAAACTAAAGGATAGGGGTACTGCAGACAACCCTGAGGCAACGGCAGAGGACAGGAACAAGAAGTCCCGCTACGACCTCCACAGAGTCATCAAACGACAAAAGGACAATATAGAAGGTGGAATCTTATTACACAGGCTCCGACGTCCACAGCAGGGACTACAGCCCATTTCGAATTAGAAAGGAAGAGCCAGCTATGATCTGCCCAACAATGCCTCAACTAGACAAACTCAATGCAATTTATGCTAGCTTTGACATTAACATAGTGCAGAGTGTGAGGGCTGCCACCAACCCAGAAGATTTGGGTCCGAGCGAGATCACCCATTGGTTATGGCACACAACTCCATCATCCCAGACCCACTCCAATTTGCATACCAACAGATCCATAGACAACGCAATCTCAATTGCACTCCACACTGCCCTCACCCACCTAGATAAGAGGGTGTGTGCTTAGTCACTTCTTGTACTCCCTGTTCACCCAGGACTGCATGGCAACGCACGACTCCAACACCATCATCAAGTTTGCTGACGACAAGACGGTGGTAGGCGTGATCACCAGCGACAATGTCAGAGACCTGGCAGTGTGGGGCTGGATCAACCTCTCCCTCAACGCTAGTAAGACCGAGGATCGTGAACTACAGGAAACTGAGGGGCGAGCACACCTCCATCCACATTGACAGGGTGGCAGTGGAGCGGGTCGAGAGCTTCAAGTTCCTCGGTGTCCAAATCACTAAGAAGGCGTGGATCCAACTGAGGTCCTCCATTATCAACCACCCTCCAACTTTTCATTACATCATTTACAACTACTGTTGTCATTATCTGCTAAGAAAGTTCTTGCTCTATCATACTGGGCACATAATATGAAAGATACACAGATTAACTAAAAACACTAGCACTGCAAACACCCATTTTCCTTCTTCATCCCCCTTCTGAGACTGGCTGCCTGTTGAGAACAAGTAACAGGCCGAACCTCCCACCCACACAGCAACCACCACCTCTATATATTCCACACACCAGAATTCAGTATTTGATTCTATGATTGCCATCTGAGTGCACAAAAAAATCTTTGAAAATAAATGAATGACACAACTGTACCAAAAACTATTGAAGTTTATGTATTCAAATCTTAAATATTGGCAGGTTGATTTTCACAGCTGTTTCACAAGGTGTTCATTATTAATAAGTTGTAAGGTATCCTTTGATGTTATTTATTTGTTCCACATTATTCATTGTTGTATCCTAGGACCTACAATAGATCCATATATATTCAACTACAACGGTGTACTAATGAGCTATGAGATGTAAAAACAAACCATAATAGAGGACTAGTGAAATTATATTATTTCAGTGTAGACAAGGGAAGGGCAGGTTCAAATATGAACATGACAGCCAGACAAGCCAGTGTATGAATCAAACGGATTTGCACATGAATGGAGTGGAAATTAGCTGACTTCCTGGTCTGTAAGGTAAGTAACTTTAATGTGTCAAGCAGATTGCATGTTTTCTCTGCCATTTCCAAAACATAGCAATATTTAAGACATGGATTTCATGTTGTAATGTTAATAACACAGTACCCAAAAGTAGTTTGAAGTAATGTTTTCATTTCATTAGCTAAACAAAACCTGTATAAATAGTCAAATTGACACGGAAATCAGCCTGGTTTGCATAGTAATGATGAAAAGAACGTCATTAACGGCTGTAATGATTTCCAAAATTTGAATCATTAGGTCATCCCACCGCTGATATAGCAACGGACGCTAATAGTTTATCGAATCCCATTGCGACGTAGAGGGGGGCATTATTTGGCATGACAGGCCCTCAAATCCTCAAAAGGTTCTACAGCTATACCATTGAGAGCATCTTGACTGACTGCGTCACTGCTTGGTATGGCAAGAGCACTGGCGTCGATTGCATGGCGCTGCAGAGAGTGGTGCGGACAACCCAGTACCATCACTGGGGCCGAGCTCCTGGTCATCAAATCTGACTCCAACAGGCTCCTGAACAGCTTATCCCCATGCCATAAAACTGCTAAATAGCTAACTAAATGGCTACATGAACGATCTGAGTTGACCTTTGCATTTTGGACTGCACACAGGGCCATACATACTATGCACACATACTCCAACACACATACAAACACTCCATCGTTTGCTCTCACACACATAACATACACACACATTTACACTGACTCTACACACACCCAATCACATACAATCATCATATACGCTGCTGCTACTCTGTTTATCATATATCCTGATGCCTCGTCACCTCACCCCTATACATATCTACCTCTATCGCTCCAGTATCCCCGCACATTGTAAATATGGTACTGGTACTGACCCTATATATATATATAGTATGCTTACTTTAACGTGTTCTTCGTATTTCTATCTTATGTGTTTTTGTTCTACCTTGTTATTCTTAGTATTACATGATTATTCATTACTGTATTGTTGGGGTTAGAGTTTGCGTTTGACTGTACTTGTGCATATGACATTAAAACTAGAAACTCGAATCATGCAACAAAAAAAAGTACAGTTAAGAGGAATGTGTTAGTTAATGTTGAGAAATGCATATTTACGGAAATCGCTTTTTAATAAGCTAGCTGTCTAGCTAACATTAGCCAAGTAGCTTGCTGTATAGACGTTTCACATTCGTATGAATGTGTTGTATAATGTTTTAGGGACTCCTAAGCAAACCAGTAAACCAGGCTGTCATCAAGTTCAGTGGATGTAAATAATCTATACATCTAGCTAGCTACCTAAAGCATTTACTGCAAATTTAATGTACAATTTTGTAAGCTTGCCAACCCCTATCACAGAGTGATTTCATGTAACTTATGTGATTTGTTAAGCTAAATTTTACTCCTGAACTAATTTAAGTTTGCCTAAGCAAACTAAGCATTAAATTGTAACTTTTTTCAGTTCCACATCAAATTAACAACCATGAAAATAAAGTTCTCTCTTCTCTTTCTTGTGATGCGAGTCTCGAGACAATGCATTAAATCCCAGACAAAGCTTTAGCTAATACAGCGACTGAAATGACTGCAACATTTAAAGAGCTACAGTTAGTTTCAGAATGGCTGGCAAGGAATAAGTTAGTCCTAAATGTTTCAAAAACAAAAAGCATTGTATTTGGGACAAATTATTCACTAAACCTGAACTAAATCTTGTAATGAAAAATGTGGAAATTTAGCAAATTGAGGTGACTAAACTGCTTGGAATAACCCTAGATTGTAAACTGTCATGGTCAAAACATACTGTCACGGCTCCTCCTCTGCAGTGCAGGGGGCGGTTCCTCCTGCAGGCAGAGGAGGGTCGTTAGTGACTGGAGTCACCTGGGCTCAGGGTATTTAACCTGCTCCTCCAGGTATGATCCTGTTAATGTACACAAAGAGCTGACATTAATAATATGCATGTCAATCTCTGCTGGCTCAAAGTGAAAGAGAGATTGACTTCATCACTACTTATATTTATGAGATGTATTGACATGTTGAATGCACCAAGCTGTCTGCTTGTACAACTGGCACACAGCTCGGACACCCATGCATACCCCACAAGACATGCCAACAGAGGTCTCTTCACAGTCCCCAAGTCCAAAACAGACTACGGGAGGCGTACAGTACTACATAGAGCCATGACTACATGGAACTCTATTCCACATGAAGTAACTCATGCAAAGCAGTCAAAAAACAGATAAAAATACACCTTATGAAACAGAGGTGACTGTGAAGAGACACAGACACAAGTGTACACAAACACAGGCATAGACACAAACACAGGCATAGACACAAACACAGGCATAGACACAAACACAGGCATAGACACAAACACAGGCATAGACACAAACACAGGCATAGACACAAACACAGGCATAGACACAAACACAGGCATAGACACAAACACAGGCATAGACACAAACACAGGCGTAGACACAAACACAGGCGTAGACACAAACACAGGCATAGACACAAACACAGGCGTAGACACAAACACAGGCGTAGACACAAACACAGGCGTAGACACAAACACAGGCGTAGACACAAACACAGGCGTAGACACAAACACAGGCGTAGACACAAACACAGGCGTAGACACAAACACAGGCGTAGACACAAACACAGGCGTAGACACAAACACAGGCGTAGACACAAACACAGGCGTAGACACAAACACAGGCGTAGACACAAACACAGGCGTACACATGTAGACATGAATTTTGTGTTGTAGATATGTGGTAGTAGAGTAGTGTCCTAAGGGAACACAATGTGTTGTAGATATGTGGTAGTAGAGTAGTGGCCTGAGGGAACACAATGTGTTGTAGATATGTGGTAGTAGAGTAGTGTCCTAAGGGAACACAATGTGTTGTAGATATGTGGTAGTAGAGTAGTGGCCTGAGGGCACACAATGTGTTGTAGATATGTGGTAGTAGAGTAGTGGCCTGAGGGAACACAATGTGTTGTAGATATGTGGTAGTAGAGTAGTGGCCTGAGGGCACACAATGTGTTGTAGATATGTGGTAGTAGAGTAGTGGCCTGAGGGAACACAATGTGTTGTAGATATGTGGTAGTAGAGTAGTGGCCTGAGGGAACACAATGTGTTGTAGATATGTGGTAGTAGAGTAGTGGCCTGAGGGAACACAATGTGTTGTAGATATGTGGTAGTAGAGTAGTGGCCTGAGGGAACACAATGTGTTGTAGATATGTGGTAGTAGAGTAGTGGCCTGAGGGCACACAATATGTTGTAGATATGTGGTAGTAGAGTAGTGTCCTGAGGGAACACAATATGTTGTAGATATGTGGTAGTAGAGTAGTGTCCTGAGGGCACACAATGTGTTGTAGATATGTGGTAGTAGAGTAGTGTCCTGAGGGAACACAATGTGTTGTGATATGTTGTAACTGTATTGTAACGTTTTTAAAACTGCCTTCATTTTGCTGGACCCCAGGAAGAGACTGCCTTGGCAGCAGCTAATGGGGATCCATAATAAATACAAATAGATGCAACGGAAAGACAATGTATACCATTGAGCCCATTTCAGCCATTACCGGGGTGTGTTTGCCAGGTCATTAGAATCATTTCCACGGTCGTAGATTTAACGGGGGAAAACAGCAGGCGCGAGCAAGAAGAGTATGAAAGAGTCGCAGGAGTAAAATGAAAGCAATCAATCCAGCGAGATTTAAATGACAAGAGGATTCTGCACCCCTCCGTCAAAGGAAATAGACAGATCTTCAGGTGGGTGGGTCATGCGCGTTGCTAGCAGTACAACTCAATCTCCTTTTCTCTCTCCCTCTCTCTGAGATTCATTGAACTGGGTTATAGAAGAGGAGCACAGAAAGGATGCATCAGTCAAAGATAAAAGTGAATTTGAATACTTCCAAGATTTAAGCTAAATATTCAAAGTTTAAGCATAAATGTCAATGTGAAATGAGCTTTAAACACATGGTGTAGAGTAAAACACATTGCTTGGTTCAGAAATCTTGCCATTGTCCTTGCATCTTTCACCTCATATCTGTACTCTCTATGCCATGATTAACTTATGACACTTTTCAACAAACAAGCTCTCTTTTCAGTATCATGTAAGTAAGACTTGGCCTATATAAAAGTCTTAATAATTCAATCAATCATTGCAGTAGTTACGGTTAAGGGGGCACAGCATCTACAAAGAAAACGGTAATGATGAAAATATCCTCTCTAGCATCGCCAACAGGAGGACCGTTATGAAGATCAAGAGAAAACATCCAAGGGTGAACGAGAGCTTTATTTGAGAGTGAACTACTTCAAATGTTTTTTTGCTAATGCTTTCCTAAACGCATGCCCTGGAGTGTGCCCTCTGAGTGCAGTGCAGCACAGCCCTATCACGATGTTACAGGCCTTCACGAAACTAAAGCCTGATGATATCATTGAGCTTGAGTGCCTGCAGAGCTCACAATAAGGACGGCATTCCGACAGAGACCCAAGTCACTGATGACAAGTCCAGGTGGTGAAACTGGGTCAGTCTCTATTGAGCTTATGGTACGTTTTAAAGCCCATCTACATCAGTTTAATGTGAAATGTTGCTATGGTTGATGTTTTGGATCTGCGAAATATGCCATTTCGATTTGAATTTCTGAAACTGTCTTTACTACCTAGCCAGTAACACCACAGCTGGCATACTTAGCATGACTTTATTATGTTTCACTGTGCTAATCATTCAAAAAAAAGTGCTTGAATTTAATTCTGAATAGATTTTCTTGTAAACTCTGCCAGTTTTATATGGTAATGGAGCTCCATTTACCTCTCCACTCTACATAATGCCTCACGGACGTTAAATTAGCACGGATAATACCTAGAACGGAACTTGTGCTAATCTGGTCGAGGACAACAGCAGAACAGGGTGCAGAGGAATCTCAAATACACAGCCAGCCGAACCACCCGGACATTATTAAAAGAAAAAAACTAAATGTTAAGCAGAGCCCACAGCTTATCATGGAGTTATTAGTTTGAACAGAGAGCTGTTTCAAGTGTATCTGAGCGCTCCAATAGTGGCAAATTTAAAATCGAATTACCGTAAAATGTTAAACGCCAAATCTCAAATAGCCGCCTGTACCTTTTAATAGCCAAGCAATGGCAAACATTTCACCAAATAAACACGCCGTTTCAAATAAACGCCCTGTCTAAATTAATTATTTACAAAGTTAACATGAATTACCATTAATTGTTTGTTACACTAAATAATTCAGTAATGACAAAAAAATGCCATTTTAAATCCCCAGTAAGAAACTGCTAGCCATTGGCTACTAACAGCTGAGCACTGCTAGCTAACTGGTAACCATAACAATCAACTTCGGGAGTACAGACCCCTAGAAATCGGCCGATCAACCTCTAAGAACTGCTGAAAAAGCACAGTCAAGGAAAATAATTATTCTGTCAAGGACATTGACTCTATTTAGAAAAAACTAAATATACTAAGACATGATAACCGTGACAGTGTGTCAATGATAACACATAAGTGTTGAAGAATTTGCTGGAAGGGAATGCTGGAATTAAACAATTAACTATGCAAATTAGCAAAAGCTGTGTGTATTAAGGAAATAGAAGCCTGGCTGAAATAGAAGCCTGTCTCTAAAAAGTATCTGTTGTGTTCAGTGATTTAAGCACATAAACTTCAGGGATATTAATTTAAGTTTTACGGAATTATAAATAGGAACAGAAAAGCATTTAAGAGTGGATTATGAAAGCAATACAGTGAGTCCGGTTCAAATGTAATAATATAATTGAATAAATCCCCCACTGTGAAGGAGCAGGAGTGTCTATTTATGCAAGTAGTTAGAGAATAGGTTATTTACGGTGAAATACAATTTCTACTTTTGCCCTCGAGACATGAAACAAGATGAACTGGAATAATCAACAGTCAAGTCTAATCTTTAACTGCCCTTTGTTTTTTGGTTCCATAAACCATAAACTCACAACTCAAAAAATAAATTGCACAAACAGCGAAAATACGCTGTTACTTCCTAGTTGGGCTACATTTCAGCAGACAAAAGGAAAGTAAATCTTAACTGGCTTTAAAACTTACATTGCCGTTCAACAGACAAAATACTAAGCAAAATATGTAGGCATACAGTTCATTCGGAAAGTATTAAGACCCCTCGAGTTAGTCCACATTTTCTTATGTTAGTTGTATTTTAAAAGAGATTAAATAAATAGAAACATCAACCAACACACAATACCCCATAAGGACAAAGCGAAAACAGGTTTAGACATTTTTGCAAATGTAGTAAATATAAAAAACAGAAATACCCTATTTATGTCAGTATTCAGTCCATTTGCTATGAGACTGGAAATTATAATATAATAATATAATAATACATTGAGCTCAGGTGCATCCTGTTTCCATTGCTCATCCTTGAGATGTTTCTACAACTTGACTTAAGTCCAACCTGTGGTAATTTCTATTGAATGGACATGATTTGGAAAGGTTACACACACCTGTCTATATAAAAGGTCCCACAGTTGACAGCACATGTCAGAGCAAGAACCAAGTCATGAGGTTGAAAGAATAGTTCGTATAGCTCCAAGACAGGAATGTGTCGAGGCACAGATCTGGGGAAGGGAACTAAAAAATGTCCGCAGCATTGAAGGTCCCCAAGAACACAGTGGCCTCCATCCTTATTAAATGGAAGAAGTTTGGAACCACAAAGACTCTTCCTAGAGCTGACCGCACGGCCAAACTGAACAATCAGGGGAGAAGGGCCTTGGTAAGGGAGGTGACCAAGAACCAGATGGTCATTCTGACAGAGGTCCAGAGTTCCTCTGTGGAGATGGGAGAACCTTCCAGAAGAACAACCATCTGTGTAGCATTCCACCAATCAGGCCTTTATGGTAGTGGCCAGACTGAAGCCACTCCTCAGTAAAAGGCACATGACAGCCCGCTTAGAGAACTCTTAGACCATGAGAAACAAGATTCTCTGGTCTGATGAAACCAAGATTGAACTCTTTAGCATGAATACCAAGCCTCACGTCTAGAGGAAACCTGGCACCATCCCTATACTGAAGCATGGTGGTGGCAGCATCATGCTGTGGGGATGTTTTTCAGGGGCAGGAAGACTAGTCAGGATCAAGGGAATGATGAAGAACAGAGAGGTCATTGATAAAAACCTGCTCGAGAGCGCTCAGGACCTCAGACTGGGGCGAAGGTTCACCTTCCAAAAAAGACAACGACCCTTAGCGCACAGCCAAGACAATGCAGGAGTGGCTTCGGGATAAGTCTCAATGTCCTTGAGTGGCCCAGCCAGAGTCCGGACTTGAACCCGATCAAACATCTCTGGAGAGACCTGAAAATAGCTGTGCAGCGACGCTCCCCGTCCAACCTGACAGAACTTGAGAGGATCTGCAGAGAAGAATTGGAGCAACTCCCCAAATACAGGTGTGCCAAGCTTGTAGCATCATACCCAAGAAGACTCCCAAGGCTGTAATCACTGCCAAAAGGTGTTTTTATAAATGTGCAAACATTTCTAAAAACCTGTTTTTGCTTTGTCATTATGCGCTATTGTATAGATTGATGAGGGGAAAAAAAACACATTTTAATCAATTTTAGAATAAACTGTAATAAAATGTGGAGAAAGTCAAAGGGCCCAAATGCACTGTACTTAAAGTAGCTAGAAATATTTCATATATATTTCATAATATTACATTTCTTGAAAAAGAACGGTATTGAAAAACCATCCTGTGGCTATTTCCAATTCCCCCTGGTATACAGTATATACAGTATATCGCCCAAGCTCAGAACGTTACCTATCCTGCTGTCCATGACATAGGTCTCGATGATAGAACTTTTCTTACAGATGTCATCAGCCATGGAGGAGCAGCTGACCTCTAGGTGTTTCACCTGCAAGCACAGTAGAGACATATTAGATGCACCAGAACCACAGGAATACATACATACTGTATACAAAGCACCCGCCACAGCTACCAGCATGTACCAAGTCCATCAATCATCTCTCACACAGAGCGAGCGGGCGGTCGGGCGGGCGGGCGGGCGGGCAGGCAGGCAGGCAGTGTAAGAATAAAACATGATCTCAGGAAAAAATGTCCTAGGCTGCAAAACAGCCAGGCCAAGGCACGAAAACAGCAAAGCACGAAAACAAGCAAAAGGTTCCCGTTCAGTGCAGGTACAGACATATTCTGGTGCATTTCAAAGTGATTTAAAATCACCAGTAAAAGATGGCATCACAATTTCATTGGGAAGTAAATCAATTCTAGTGGCCCAAAAATAAGGATTCATCACTGCCGCAGACTCATAAATTGCAGAGAGGAACATTAACCTTATTCCACAACTTTCTTTTATGTCATCTCATTCTAAAATCATGGCCATTAATATGGAGTTGGTCCTCCCTTCGCTGCTTTAACAGCCTCCACTCTTCTGGGAAGGCTTTCCACTAGATGTTAGAACATCGCTGCTTTAACAGCCTCCACTCTTCTGGGAAGGCTTTCCACTAGATGTTAGAACATTGCTGCTTTAACAGCCTCCACTCTTCTGGGAAGGCTTTCCACTAGATGTTAGAACATTGCTGCTTTAACAGCCTCCACTCTTCTGGGAAGGCTTTCCACTAGATGTTAGAACATTGCTGCTTTAACAGCCTCCACTCTTCTGGGAAGGCTTTCCACTAGATGTTAGAACATTGCTGCTTTAACAGCCTCCACTCTTCTGGGAAGGCTTTCCACTAGATGTTAGAACATTGCTGCTTTAACAGCCTCCACTCTTCTGGGAAGGCTTTCCACTAGATGTTAGAACATGGCTGCTTTAAAAGCCTCCACTCTTCTGGGAAGGCTTTCCACTAGATGTTAGAACATTGCTGCTTTAACAGCCTCCACTCTTCTGGGAAGGCTTTCCACTAGATGTTAGAACATTGCTGCTTTAACAGCCTCCACTCTTCTGGGAAGGCTTTCCACTAGATGTTAGAACATTGCTGCGGGGACTTTTAGCATTTAGCCACAAGAGCGTAAGTGAGGTCGGGCACTGATGTAGTGCAATTAGGTCTGGCTCGCAGTCGGCGCTCCAATTCATCCCAAAGATGTTCGATGGGGTTGAGGTCAGGGCTGAGTGCAGGCCAGTCAAATTCTTACACACCAATCTCGACAAACCATTTCTGTATGGACCTCGCTTTGTGCACGGGGGCTTTTTAAAGCTGAAACAGGAAAGAGCCTTCCCCAAACTGTTGCCAAAAAGTTGGAAGCACAGAATCGTCTAGAATGTCATTGTATGATGTAGCGTTAAGATTCTATACCTGTCGTGTGTCGCTGAATTAGCCAAAAAAGGGGTGTCCACATAATTTTGGCCATGTAGTGAGTATATATAGATAGTAGTATGGTATAGAGTAGTATAATAGTATATTGTAACCTGGGTGGATCGAGCCCTGAATGCTGATTGGCTGACAGCCATGTTATATCAGACCGTATACAATGGGTATGATAAAACATGTATTTTTACTGCTCCAACTACATTGGTAACCATTTTATAATAGCAACAAAGCACTTTGTGATATATATTGTGATATATGGCCAATATACCACAGCTAAGTGCTGTGTCCACACCTCCTCGAGCCCTTGCTGGTTATGTATACACTAGTATTATATTATAACTAAGTATGAATAGCGTAGAGATTCTACCTTCTCCTCCAACATCCACTTCTCCTGCTGCACCCCAGCCAGCCTCTGGAACAGCTCCCCAACCTCATCATCAGACAGGTCAGCAGGCCGCTGGGACTGGGGGCTGCCACTGGTGGACTGAGGACACACAGGACCAGACAGCACTGTTACACCTTCCCTACATGAACTTAGAGACAGAGTCAGACGGAGCGAGAAGCTTATTTTGTGCAATCCGTTTATTATACTTCTCTCTTTATCAGTGACTGGGAGCTTGACAAGTCTAATGGAACAAGCTTATCTCTGTATTATACACACAGACCTGGAATACGTATTTGATCTGTTCAGTGGAAACAATTGGAGGATTCTAAATTGTATGGTTGAGAGATTTTTTTCTCTCCGTCTTTCCCCTTCCTTAACAATCCACATCCCTGGCAGAGAAACATTCCAGAACATGTATTTATTCAAAGGATTCTAATTATAGTATCCACATTTTTTACAAAGCTATTCATAGCAGAGGAGCACATAAACATGAAATGCATGTGAGCTCCCTGTTGAGCTACCTATCATGACTGTGGTTGCTGAACGTTCAGCCTCTCATCTCTGCCTCAGTGTGTACTGTTTGTGGTTTGTACTCTGTTCAGTTACCAACGCAATGTAAGAGGTAGTGTGTGTTGCTGCAGACAACATCATTGGTTCTCTTTGTGGTTCCATACATCAAAACATTTCTCGTTATTCAATGGGTGGATTATGCAGTTTCATAACTCTTTCCCACCTCATTTGTGCTCTTTACTGTCAAACATCGATCTCGTCAATACTCTGCGTACCATTGCTTTCACAAACTACATTGTATGTGCCTTGGCCAGTTCTGTGGACCCGGGTGCAGACTTGGTTTCCCGTCTCTAGCTGACTAGTGTAGTGTACTTTGTTGGTGCTTTGATGACAGATGTAGTGTACAGTGCCTTGTTGATGCTCTGTGCTGACTGATGTAGTCTACAGTACCTTGTTGATGCTCTGTGCTGACTGGTGTAGTCTACAGTACCTTGTTGATGCTCTGTGCTGACTGATGTAGTCTACAGTACCTTGTTGATGCTCTGTGCTGACAGATGTAGTCTACAGTACCTTGTTGATGCTCTGTGCTGACTGATGTAGTGTACAGTACCTTGTTGATGCTCTGTGCTGACAGATGTAGTCTACAGTACCTTGTTGATGCTCTGTGCTGACAGGTGTAGTCTACAGTACCTTGTTGATGCTCTGTGCTGACAGATGTAGTCTACAGTACCTTGTTGGTGCTCTGTGCTGACAGATGTAGTCTACAGTACCTTGTTGATGCTCTGTGCTGACTGATGTAGTGTACAGTACCTTGTTGATGCTCTGTGCTGACAGATGTAGTCTACAGTACCTTGTTGGTGCTCTGTGCTGACTGATGTAGTGTACAGTACCTTGTTGGTGCTCTGATAAATGATGTAGTCTACAGTGCCTTGTTGATGCTCTGTGCTGACTGGTGTAGTCTACAGTACCTTGTTGATGCTCTGTGCTGACTGGTGTAGTCTACAGTACCTTGTTGGTACTCTGTGCTGACTGGTGTTGTCTACAGTACCTTGTTGGTGCTCTGTGCTGACTGGTGTAGTCTACAGTACCTTGTTGGTGCTCTGTGCTGACTTACAGACCTTGTTGATGCTGTGACTGATGTACAGTACCTTGTTGGTGCTCTGATAAATGATGTAGTCTACAGTGCCTTGTTATGCTCAGACTGGTGTAGTCTACAGTACCTTGTTGACTGATGTAGTCTACAGTACCTTGTTGGTGCTCTGTGCTGACTGATGTAGTGTACAGTACCTTGTTGATGCTCTGTGATGACAGATGTAGTCTACAGTACCTTGTTGGTGCTCTGTGCTGACTGGTGTAGTCTACAGTACCTTGTTGATGCTCTGCGCTGACTGGTGTAGTCTACAGTACCTTGTTGGTACTCTGTGCTGACTGGTGTTGTCTACAGTACCTTGTTGGTGCTCTGTGCTGACTGGTGTAGTCTACAGTACCTTGTTGATGCTCTGTGCTGACTGATGTAGGTAGTGTACAGTACCTTGTTGGTGCTCTGATAAATGATGTAATCTACAGTGCCTTGTTGATGCTCTGTGCTGACTGGTGTAGTCTACAGTACCTTGTTGATGCTCTGTGCTGACTGATGTAGTGTACAGTACCTTGTTGGTGCTCTGATAAATGATGTAGTCTACAGTACCTTGTTGATGCTCTGTGCTGACTGGTGTAGTCTACAGTACCTTGTTGGTGCTCTGTGCTGACTGATGTAGTGTACAGTACCTTGTTGATGCTCTGTGATGACAGATGTAGTCTACAGTACCTTGTTGGTGCTCTGTGCTGACTGGTGTAGTCTACAGTACCTTGTTGATGCTCTGTGCTGACTGGTGTAGTCTACAGTACCTTGTTGGTGCTCTGATAAATGATGTAGTCTACAGTACCTTGTTGATGCTCTGTGCTGACTGATGTAGTGTACAGTACCTTGTTGGTGCTCTGATAAATGATGTAGTCTACAGTACCTTGTTGGTGCTCTGATAAATGTAGTCTACAGTACCTTGTTGATGCTCTGTGCTGACTGGTGTTGTCTACAGTACCTTGTTGGTGCTCTGTGCTGACTGGTGTAGTCTACAGTACCTTGTTGATGCTCTGTGATGTGGCTCCCTCCTTCATGATCTCCCCGTAGCTGAAGGACGAGACACTGCTGTTATCTCCCCTCTGCTGCTTAGGACTAGGACAGCTGATCTCTGACAACACCAGCTCTTCCAGGCCTGGAAACACACACAAACACTCTCTCAATGGGGGAGTCTTACTGAGGAATTACAGCTGAAGTAATTATTTCTAAGTGGTGAAAAAAGTAGTCACCAAACACCTTTTGACGTGGTTAATATTCCCTTTCAGGACAAAGCAAGGGTACCCTGCTAACCATTTCAACCCGCTTACGTATGGCTGGTTTTCATAAGCTGCATTACTGTCCTCCCAACTGTAACTACAGAACATTGTCTACCACCAACATCCATTATGTGGCTTGGATAAGGAAACAAACACAGTAATTAAGTTAGGACCCAGGGCATTGTGCATAGAGGGAAGCCTCAGTCCGTAGGCACTTATGGATTTCCCATAGAAAACTAATGGCTGCTGTGGGAAGAACTTCTTGGCAGGCGTATATACAGTTGAAGTGGGAAGTTTACATACACTTAGGCTGGAGTCATTAAAACTCGTTTTTCAACCACTCCACAAATTTCTTGTTAATAAACTATAGTTTTGGAAAGTTGGTTAGGACATCTACTTTGTGCATTACACAAGTAATTTTACCAACAATTGTTTACAGACAGATCATTTAACTTATAATTCACCGTATCACAATTCCAGTGGGTGAGAAGTTTACATACACTAAGTTGACTGTGCCTTTAAAACAGCTTGGAAAATTATGTCATGGCTTTAGAAGCTTCTGATAGGCTAACTGACATCATTTGAGTCAATTGGAGGCATACCTGTGGATGTATTTCAAGGCCTACCTTCAAACTAAGTGCCTCTTTGCTTGACATCATGGGAAAAATCTAAAGAAATCAGCCAAGACCTCAAAAATAATTGTAGATCTCCAAAAGTCTGGTTCATACTTGGGAGCAATTTCCAAAACGCCTGAAGGTACCACGTTCATATGAACAAACAATAGTACACATGTATAAACACCACGGGACCACGCAGCCGTCATACCGCTCAGGAAGGAGACGTGTAAGTCGCTCTGGATAAGAGCGTCTGCTAAATGACTTAAATGTAAATGTAAATGTGTTCTGTGTCCTGGAGATGAACATACTTTGGTGCGAAAAGTGCAAATCAATCCCAGAACAACACCAAAGGACCTTGTGAAGATGCTGGAGTAAACAGGTGCAAAAGTATCTATATCCACAGTAAAACTAGTCCTCTATCGACATAACCTGAAAGGCTGCTCAGCAAGGAAGAAGCCACTGCTCCAAAACCGCCATAAAAAGCCAGACTATGGTTTGCAACTGCACGTGGGGACAAAGATTGTACTATTTGGAGAAATGTCCTCTGGTCTGATGAAACATAAATAGAACTGTTTGGCCATGATGACCATTGTTATGTTTGGAGGGAAAAGGGGGAGGCTTGCAAGCCGAAGAACATCATCCCAACCATGAAGCACAGGGGTGGCATCATCATGCTGTGGGGGTGCTTTGCTACAGGAGGGATTGGTGCACTTCACAAAATATATGACCCCAAGCATACTTCCAAAGTTGTGGCATAATGGCTTAAGGACAACAAAGTCAAGGTATTGGAGTGGCCATCACAGAGCCCTGACCTCAAGCCTATAGAACATTTGTGGGCAGAACTGAAAAAGTGCGTGCGAGTAAGAAGGCCTACAAACCTGACTCAGTTACACCAGCTCTGTCAGGAGGAATGGGACAAAATTCACCCAACTTATTGTGGGAAGCTTGTGGAAGGCTACCTGAAAATGTTGACCCAAGTTAAACAATTTAAAGGCAATGCTACCAAATACTAACTGAGTGTATGTAAACTTCTGACCCAGTGGGAATGTGATGAAAGAAATAAAAGCTGAAATAAATCATTCTCTCCACTACTATTCTGACATTTCACATTCTTAAAATAAAGTGGTGATCCTAACTGACCTAAGACAATGAATCTTTACTAGGATTAAATGTCAGGAATTGTGAAAAACTGAGTTTAAATATATTTGGCTAAGGTTGATGTAAACTTCTGACTTCAACTGTATGTAGGTATCTACTAACTTAGGACCCTTCTGGACTGGTGTTGGGTACAGTACCCTTCTGGACAGAGATAACTCTCCCTACTTTTAAATGTCTGATTCTCAACATTCTGTAGAGAAACCATTAAACATTTAAGACCAGCTGGTAAATTATACATGGCCCAAAAGAGGCCCTGGCATCACCAACAACCTACGGAGAGGAAGTAAGAGCATGCATTGCTCTGTGGCACATTTTAAGAGGGGGCGCAACATAAAATATTACGATATCTTAATCTCATTGACCGTGTGTTTGGGGTGAGGTGGGGGGTGAAGGGGCTGTCCCCACAGTACTAAATGTTTTTAATATACCACACTTTACTGAGAAAAACACAGGTACTGCAGTGGTTGTTTTTCTGTTTCTCATCTTTGGGTGCCACATGTTCACTTTCTTTGTAAAAACAACAGGAACATTCAGAAGGTGACATCATGTTAATGGAGAGGTGTGGCATAAACCACTTGCCAGTTGGTAAGTAAATATTTAATCCTCACTAGCTCTACATATCAATATCACGTTCAACAATCAGCTGCTCACCCATATATTTAGAAACACAAGTGTCTCTAGAAGCTAAGGGACAATAACACCGTAGGTTCCAAGCCATTAACATTTCTAAACATATTTTACTTCTTCAATGTCTCGAACAATTCACACTCTCAGTTATAGATGCTGTATGATATTGGTGAACAATGTACCTCTTTGCCTCATTTTCCCCTGCCTGTAGCAAACCACACTGCGGACATGGAGGTTGTCATCTCTGCAGACTCACTTCCGGTGCTAAATGTTTCATGTCTGTGATGATGTAACATACGCTGCATCATAGTTCAGGGCATGAAAGGATGTCCTTCAAACCCAGTCAACCCCCCCCCCCAAACACCAACGCATATTTCACATAGAACATGTAGCTGAAGAGCCTTCAGAAACTATTCCCACCCCTCGACTTAATATACATTCTTGTGTTACAGCCAGAATTCAAAATGGATTAGATGTATATTTTATGTCATCCATTTACGCACAACATCCCATAATGACAGCGTGAAAACGTGTTTTTAGAAATGTTTCAAGTTTCACATTTATTGAAAACAGAAATTGTATTTACATAACTATTCACAAGCCTGAATCGGTACATTGTAGCAGCAACATTTCTGGGAAACGCGATAACCAATAAGAGTCTAAACCCCATCTAAGCCAGGGGCACTGAATAACAGATTCACTATATAAAACTGGAAGTTTATTCTGAAGTGTCTGTCCTATATCTGAGAGATAAATATATGTAAAAATGTGTTACATACAGTACCAGTCAAAAGTTTGGTCACACCTACTCACACCTTTTTATTTGTACCATTTTCAACATTGTAGAATGACAGCGAAGACATAACTATGAAATAATAGATATGGAATCATGTAGTAACCAAAAGTGTTAAAATATTAAATGTATTTTAATTTGTTAGATTCTTCAAAGTAGCCACCCATTGCCTTGATGACTGCTTTGCACACTATTGGCACTCTCTCAACCAGCTTGATGAGGTAGTCACCTGGAATGCATTTCAATTAACAGGCCTGCCTTTTCTTTCCTTCTTAATGCATTTGAGTATATGGGTATACAGAACATAGCCTTATTTGGTAAAATACCAAGTCCATATTACCGCAAGGACAGCTCAAATAAGCAAAGAGAAATTACAGTCCATCATTACTTTAAGATGTGAAGGTCAGTCAATTTGGAAAATGTCAAGAAATTTTCCAGTTTCTTCAAGTGAAGTTGCAAAAACCATCAAGCGCTACGATGAAACTGTCTCTCAAGAGGACCGCCACAGGAAAGGAAGACCCAGAGTTACCTCTGCTGCAGAGGATAGGTTTCATTAGAGTTACCAGCCTCAGAAATTGCAGCCCAAATAAATGCTTCAGAGTTCAAGTAACAGACATCTCAACATCAACTGTTCAGAAGACACAGTGTGAATCAGTGGAAATCTGTTCTTTGGTCTGAAGAGTCCAAGTTTGAGATTTTTGGTTACAACCGTTGTGTCTTTGTGAGACGCAGAGTTGGTGAACGGATGATCTCCACATGTGTGGTTCCCACCGTGAAGCATGGAGGAGGAGGTGTGATGGTGCTTTGCTGGTGACACTGTAATTTATTTAGAATGCAAGGCAGACTTAACCAGCATGGCTACCACAGCATTCTGCAGTGACACGCCTTCCCATCTCGTTATCGCTTAGTGGGACTATCATTTGTTTTTCAACAGGACAATGAGCCAACACACCTCCAGGCTGCGTAAGTGCTATTTGACCAAGAAGGAGAGTGATGGAGTGCTGCATCAGATGACCTGACCTCCACAATCGACTGACCTCAACCCAATTGAGATGATTTGGGATGAGTTGGACCGCAGCCGAGAAGTGCTCAGCATATGTGGGAACTCTTTCAAAGCTGTTGGAAAAGTATTCCAGGTGAAGCTGGTTGAGAGAATGCAAAGAGTGCGGTCCTCAAGGCAAAGGGTGGCTACTTTGAAGAATCTCAAATAAAGAATATATTTTGATTTGTTAAACACTTTTGGTAACTACATGATTCCATATGCGTTATATCAAAGGTTTGATGTCTTCACTATTATTCTACAATGTAGAACATAGTACAAATAAAGGAAAACCCTTGAATGAGTAGGTGTGTCCAAAGTTGACTGGTAGTGTGTATGTATATATATATATATATATAGCTCAAAAAAATAAAGGGAACACTTAAACAACACAATGTAACTCCAAGTCAATCACACTTCTGTGAAATCAAACTGTCCACTTAGGAAGCAACACTGATTGACAAATTTCACATGCTGTTGTGCAAATGGAATAAACAACAGGTGGAAATTATAGGCAATTAGCAAGACACCCCCAATAAAGGAGTGGTTCTGCAGGTGGTGACCACAGACCACTTCTCAGTTCCTATGCTTCCTGGTTGATGTTTTGGTCACTTTTGAATGCTGGCGGTGCTTTCACTCTAGTGGTAGCATGAGACGGAGTCTACAACCCACACAAGTGGCTCAGGTAGTGCAGCTCATCCAGGATGGCACATCAATGCGAGCTGTGGCAAGAAGGTTTGCGATGTCTGTCAGCGTAGTGTCCAGAGCATGGAGACGCTACCAGGAGACAGGCCAGTACATCAGGAGACGTGGAGGAGACTGTAGGAGGGTAACAACCCAGCAGCAAGACCGCTACCTTCGCCTTTGTGCAAGGAGGAGCACTGCCAGAGCCCTGCAAAATGACCTCCAGCAGGCCACAAATGTGCATGTGTCTGCTCAAACGGTCAGAAACAGACTCCATGAGGGTGGTATGAGGGCCCGACGTCCACAGGTGGGGGTTGTGCTTACAGCCCAACACCGTGCAGGACATTCGGCATTTGCCAGAGAACACCAAGATTGGCAAATTCGCCACTGGCGCCCTGTGCTCTTCACAGGTGAAAGCAGGTTCACACTGAGCTCATGTGACAGACGTGACAGAGTCTGGAGAAGCCGTGGAGAACGTTCTGCTGCCTGCAACATCCTCCAGCATGACCAGTTTGGCGGTGGGTCAGTCATGGTGCGGGGTGGCATTTCTTTGGGGGGCCACACAGCCCTCCATGTGCTCGCCAGAGGTAACCGGACTGCCATTAGGTACCGAGATGAGATCCTCAGACCCCTTGTGAGACCATATGCTGGTGCGGTTGGCTATGGGTTCCTCCTAATGCAAGTCAATGCTAGACCTCATGTGGCTGGGAGTGTGTCAGCAGTTCCTGCAAGAGGAAGGCATTGATGCTATGGACTGGCCCGCCCGTTCCCCAGACGTGAATCCAATTGAGCACATCTGGGACATCATGTCTCGCTTTAGGCCAGGTCTGGGAGGAGATCCCTCAGGAGACCATCCGCCACCTCATCAGGAGCATGCCCAGGCGTTGTAGGGAGGTCATACAGGCATGTGGAGGCCACACACAGTAATGAGCCTCATTTTGAATTGTTTTAAGGACATTACATCAAAGTTAGATCAGCCTGTAGTGTGGTTTTCCACTTGAATTTTGAGTGTGACTCCAAATCCAGACCTCTATGGGTTGATACATTTGATTTCCATTGATCATTTGTGTGATTTTGTTGTCAGCACATTCAACTATGTAAAGAAAAAATTAATTAAGAATACTTAATTGATTCAGATCTAGGATGTGTTATTTTAGTGTTCCCTTTATTTTTTTGAGCAGTATATATATATATCTCAGTTGAAGTCAGAAGTTAACATACACCTTAGCCAAATACATTTAAACTCAGTTTTTACAATTCTTGACATTTAATCCTAGTACAAATTCCCTGTCCTAAGTCAGTTAGGACCACCACTTTATTTTAAGAATGTGAAATGTCAGAATAAATAGTAGAGAGAATGATTTATTTCACATTCTCAGTTGGTCACAAGTTTACATACACTCAATTAGTATTTGGTAGCATTGCCTTTAAATAGTTTACTTTGGGTCAAACGTTTCAGGTAGCCTTCCACAAGATTCCTACAATAGGTTTGGTGCATTTTGGCCCATTCCTCATGACAGAGCTGGTGTAACTGAGTCAGGTATGTAAAGCCTCCTTGCATGCACAAGTTATGCCCACAAATTTTCTATAGGTTTCAGCTCAGGGCTTTGTGATGGCCACTCAAATACCTTGAATTTGTTGTCCTTAAGCCATTTTGCCACAACTTTGGAAGTATGCTTGGGGTCATTATCCATTTTGAAGACCCATTTGCGACCAAACTTTAAGACATGAGATGTTGCGTCTATATATATCCACATAAGTTTCCTTCCACATGATACCATGTATTTTGTGAAGTGCACCAGTCCCTCCTGCAGCAAAGCACCACCACAACATGATGCTGCCAACCCCGTGCTTCACGGTTGGGATGGTGTTCTTCGGCTTGCAAGCCTCCCCCTTTTCCCTCCAAACATAACAATGGTCATTATGTCTTTTTTGGGCAGTTTTGGAGCCGTGGCTTCTTCCTTGCTGAGCGGACTTTCAGGTTATGTCGATAGAGGACAAGTTTTACTGGGGATATAGATACTTTGGTACCGGTTTACTCCAGCATCTTCACAAAGTCCTTTGCTGTTGTTCTGGGATTGACTTGCACTTTTCGCGCCAAAGTACATTCATCTCTAGGAGAGAGAACGCGTCTCTGTCCTGAGCGATATGATGGCTGCATGGTCCAATGGTGTTAATACTTGCGTACTATTGTTTGTACAGATGGACATGGTACCTTCAGGCGTTTGGAAATTGCACCCAAGGATGAACCAGACTTGTGGAGGTCTACAATTTTTTCTGAGGTCTTGGCTGATTTCTTTTGATTTTCCCATGATGTCAAGCAAAGAGGCACTGCGTTTGAAGGTAGGCCTTGAACTACATCCACAGGTACACCTCCAATTGACTCAAATGATGCAAATTATCAGAAGCTTCTAAAGCCATGACATAATTTTCTGGAATTGTCCAAGCTGTTTAAAGGCACAGTCAACTTAGTGTATGTAAACTTCTGACCCACTGGAATTGTGATACAGTGAATTATAAGTTTAATAATCTGACTGTAGACTATTGTTGGAAATATTACTTGTGCCATGTATAAAGTAGATGTCCTAACTGACTTGCCAAAAACATAGTTTATTAACAAGAAATTTGTGGAGTGGTTGAAAAACTAGTTAATGACTCCAACTGTGTGTGTGTGTGTCTGAGTTTTCTATTATCTCCTAGATATAGGACTAGTGATTTACTTTTTCACTTTCATTTTTGCCATTTATGAATGTGTTTCTATGGGATATAGTAGTAAAGGCCAAATGTAATATTTTATCAAATCATTTTTTAAATATTTTTTATAGCTAAAGGGCTCCTAAAATTCTAAACCCAATAGTTAAATGATCCATGGTACGACCATCTTAAAACAATTCCATATATCAGCTTAGAACCCCCACTACAGCGTAGACTTAAGAACGATTACAAGCATACCCATAACATGACGCAGCCACCACTATTCTTTAAAATGTGGAGAGCGGCACTCAGTAATGTGTTGAAATGCATTTGCCACAAACAACACTTTGTATTCAGGACAAATTGTTCATTGCTTTGCCACATGTTTTGGAGTATTACTTTAGTGCAGGATGTACAGGCTTCCTTCTTTTCACTCTGTCATTTAGGTTAGTATTGTGGAGTAGCTACAATGTTGTTGATCCATCCTCAGTTTTCTCCTATCACAGCCATTAAACTCTTAACTGTTTTAAAGTCACCATTGGCCTCATTGTGAAATCCCTAAGCAGTTTCCTTCCTCTCCGGCAACTGAGTTAAGAAGGACGCCTGTATCTCTTTAGTGACTGGGTGTAGTGACTTTGGATGATACACCATCCAAAGTGTAATTAATAACTTCACCATGCTCAAAGGGATATTCAATGTCTGTTTTTGTTTTGTTTTTACCCATCTACCAATTGGTGCCCTTTTTGCAAGACATTGGAAAACCACTCTGTTTTTTTGGTTGAATCTGTGCTTGAAATTCACTGCTCGACTGAGGGACCAGAGGAGGGAGTCATTCACAAATCGTGTTTAAACACTATGCAACTTAAGTGACTTGTTAAGCACATTTTTACCCCTAAAATGATTTAGTCTGGCCATAACAAAGGGGTTGAATAGTTATTGACCCAAGATATTTTAGCTTTTCATTTTTTAAATTTAATTTGTAAAAATGTCAAAGAACATAATTCCATTTTGACATCATGGGGTATTGTGTGTAGGTCAGTGACCCCAAAAATAATGGTGTGTTGTATTCAGGCTGTAACACAACAACATTTGGAGAATGTCGAGGGGTTTGAATACTTTCTGATGGCCTCATATAGTGGTTTATATAAACTTTTGCCTGATGACGTAACATGTGTGTAGGTCAAGCAGGTTGTCTCCTCTCACCTGTCCTGGTCTTAGTGTTGGTGAGGATCTCCTGTAGCCGCTCCTGGAGTTTATCAGCTCTCTTCCTCTCTAGCTGTAGCTGCCTCTTCAAGTCTTTCAGCTACAAACAACATTACAAAGCCCATGAGAGGAGAGTACACTACTTCATTTGAAAAACACTGCAGCATGTTTTCATTTTCTCTATGCATAGACAACAGCATACGACTCAGGCAGAGGCAAAAGTCATCTTAGACAAGCATCTGATTAAGACCAAGAAAACAATCAAATAAGATGAACCATCCTACCCTGAAAACTATTTAGATTGTGGCTGGAAAAAGGAGCTACAGAAAGCTCTTACGACCCCTACGCCTTACGACCCTTACGGCTCAGGCAAGCTTACAATTATCTGCAGAACAAATACTTCTCAAGGCAGGCAGGCATCTGATAAGTGGTTACAAAGGGATCCTGAGTGGCGCAGAGGTCTAAGGAACTGCTTCGCAGCCCAGGTTTGGTCCCGGGCTGTATCACAACCGGCCGTGATCGGGAGTCCCATAGGGTGGCACACAATTTGCCCAGCGCGTCATCCGGGTTAGGGGAGGGT